>NC_048603.1:16448920-16468920 GCF_003668045.3 Cricetulus griseus | reverse complement strand
GCTTTCTAGGCCCCTGGCAGAGGAGACTCTGTGCCAGTGTAAACAGGAAGCGCCAGGAAGCTATTCTTGTTGTCTTTACTTTCCCTTGTTTCAGTGGAAAATGAGTCCAGATTCCACGAAACTTCGAGAGCAACAAACACAACCGGAGGCAGCGCCAAGCCTGTCATTCCTCAGCCGTGGTTTGGATGCCGTTCTACTCTGTGGAGACCTTGGAAGGCCAGGGGCTGAGCCCAGCAGGAAACAGGTGGTTTGCTTTAGACAAGGCTTGTAGCCTGGCCAGCCAGGCCATAGTGCCCACCCCCAGGGACAGATTGCTGTCCTTTACAGGTCCTGTAAGCTGTCATGCCCTGGGTAGCCGTAGTGTCCCGCCACTGTGCAGCCCCCCCCACCCTGTACCCGAGGGAGAAGATGGCTGAGGAGTGCCAAGTCCCCCAGAGGAGGTGCGGATAAGTGGGTGGGAGAGAGAGAGGCTATGGGGAGAGAGATATCATCTGTTCTGAAGGCAGTTTTGGAGTTCCCAACTTGGTGCAGGAATTCCTGGCTTGCAGTGGGTAGAGAGGGGTGGAGGGGGGGTGATGCTTGCCCCACCTGGAGGGGGGTGATGCTTGTCCCACCTGGAGGGGTCTCTTCTCACTCTCATTAATTCATTTCTCTGGTTTGCCTGGACCCACCTGCCCAACTGTGCATTCTCCAGTAGATGGAACTGAGGAAGGTCCTTGAAGGTCCTTTGCTGTAGCAACCCAGTCTCTTTGTGACTGTCACCTTTCTCTCTGCTTTGAAGGGGGTTCCCCTTCTGCCCTGTTTCTTCAGCGCTCCCTTCTGTACCAGCTTTTTCGCTTAGCCATGCTTTAGCCATCATTAGATGAATCACACGAGTGACTCTGACCCTTTTAAAACCTGACAGAGTGTAGTGTTCATTGAGATGAATTCGGGCAACCTACCAGGGCTTTCTTGTCGCTCGCACAGGCTCCCCTTTCTTGTCTGGATACTGCCTCCTCTGGTTGCCACTGACTAGTTTTGCACTATAGTCTGAGACAACACCCATTTTTATGGAGCCCGAAGCCACACTTAAATTGTTTTCTAGGCCCAGAGTGCACCATTAACATTGGGCCTTTTTGGGGTGGGGTCCAGTAGACCCCTCTTGGCTGTCTGGGGGCTGAGTGGGTGTTGTAAGCATTCCTCTGAAACGAGGGGGTGAACTGCACATACCTGTGGCCTCCCAGAGCCCGGCGAGGTCCCCAGTAGCTCCCTGAAACACACCGCTGCCCCCAGCTGATCCTTGCGGTCTCTGCTTCTCTTGCTGCGTTTTCTTCCTTCATGGCCGACAGCACCGAGCTCTTTGCTTCGTTCTCCCCTCCTCTTAACTCCAGCTTACTAACACCCTTGGCACAGCCAAAGACCTCTGCTGACCGTTCCTGCTTTATGCTGTGTCTCCATGGACTCCTCACTGTCCCCATGCCTCCCCTGTTCTGGAGAGTAAGGCGCTGCTTGGCCCTGCACAGCCTCCCCAGGGTACAGGTGTTTTGTGGTCGAGGTCCTCTCAGAAGTCACTATCCACCCGCAGTCCAGCCACACGTGCTCATTTCCGGTAAGAAAAGATGAGCTGCAAACGCACACTTGGAATTAAACCCTCATCTCTTGAGCACCTGTTGTGCCGTCTTACACCAACAGAGAAGAGCTAAGGATGCAGGGAAGTCTCCTTCAGGGAATTTCTAAAGATACCGACAATGTCCTTGTGGTTTGAGTCTTCGAACATCAAGTTCCCGGCTTATGGCGCTATTTTGAAGGCTGTGGAGTCTTTAAGAGTTGGGGCTTGGTTGGCGGAAGTAGGTCTCTAACATAGACCTTTGAAAGTTTCCACTTGCTCCTGGTTCTGGCTCGCCCTCTGCTCCCTCGTCTACAGTCATGTGAACAGCATGGTCACGTTTTCACCATCATGGGGGGAGCTGCCCCCACCATCGTGCCTTCCCCACTGTGCTGGGCCAAAACTTGTGAAATTGTGAGCCAAACCAATGTTTCCTCTTAGGTTGTTTCTGCCATGGGCTTGACACCACCAGCCGGCAAAGTGACTAACGCAGTCCTTTTTATTTATTTATTATTATAATTTTATGCGTGTGAATGTTCATATCTGTGGATGCCATGGAGGCCAGAGGCCATTAGGTGTCCTTTTCAATTTTGGGGAGGCAGCATGTCACACTGATCCTGGAGCTCATTGGCTGGTAGACTGAACTCAGGTCCTTCAGTTTGTGTGACAAGCATTTTACTGTCTGCACCATCTCTCAGCCAGGAAAGTCCTAATACAATATTCATGTTCATGCCGCAGCCTTACATATGAAGCAAATGCCACCATTTTCTCCTCAAGTCTGGTGTATACCGGATCCAGCCACTGAGGCCTCTGGAGTTGCCGTTTCCCGGTGGCAGGCATTTGTGGAGCTTGTTTTGAGCTACTAATCAGTCTGTCTTTGTTTAGTGGGGATCTCTCCTACAGCCTAGAGTTTCAGAGACCATGTTGAGCTGTATAGTCATTTTCTAGGTCACCGAAACAAGTTGTCACATGCTTGGTGGCTTGACTGTCAGCAGGGCAGTGCTCCCTATGAAGTTCCTGGAAGGGGGAGTCGTCCTTTATTTCTTCCAGGTTCTGGTGTCTCCAGGCAATGTTTGTTGTGATTTCAAGACTCTCATTTCTGCCTCCATTTTCAAGTGACCAAGTCTGAGTTCTCCCCTCTTCTATCTTTTTAAAGGATACCCACCGGCTTTAGGGGTCACCCAAGTAATCCAGGTTGATCTCCCCTCTGAAGGAGCGTAATTGTCAGGGCCAGGGAGATTGCCCAGTGGTGAAAGCTCCTGCTGTACAAATGTGAGAACCAGAGTTCAGAGTCCCAGATGCCATGTAAATGTTGGGACGTCCTGGTGACCCACCTGTCATTCTGGTACTTGGAAGGCAGAAAACGGGAAATCCCCACAGCAAGCTGCGTAGCCAGACCAGCCCTGTTGATGAGTCCTGGGTTCAACTGAGAGACCCTGCCTTGGTTAATAAGGTAGAGATGATCAAGACTGCTGACACCAACCATGGACTTCCATGAGAGAGAGAGAGAGAGAAAGAGAGAGAGAGAGAGAGAGGGAGAGGGAGAGGGAGAGAGAGAGAGAGGAATCTTAATAACTTTTGCAAAGAACCTTTTTCCAAATAAGAGCTTCACGAGTGACTTTTAGGGTTGCAGAAAGAACATCCATTTTGGGCCACTAGCCTATTCTGAAGACCACCTAACCTACAGTGACCTTTATCTCGTTACAGCTCCCAGGTTGTTTGTTCAAGCGCCCCAAGAAAGACATTTCTGACATGCCATTATGAAGTGCAGGTACTGTGGCAACAGTGGTAAGGACAGGATAAGAGTTATATGGCTGGAGAGATGGCTTACTGGTTAAGAGCGCTGATACATCCATGTCACAGTCCAGTATTGAAGGAAGTCAGGGCAGGAACTGAAGAAGAGGCCATGGAGGGGGTGCTGCTTACCGGCTTCTCTTCCTGGCTTGTTCAGCCTCCTTCCTCCCTTAAAGAAAGATATGTATAAATCATTTTTCCGTTTATTTTACATACCAACCACTTTTCTCTCCTCCTGTTCCCTTCCCCCACCTCCCACCTCCCCTCCCCCATCCACTCCTCCTTCGTTCTGAAAGGGCCATCAGCCTGCTATCTCATAGCATTCAGGATTGCCAGCCCAGGGTGGCATAACCTACGATGGGCGGGGCCTTTCCCCGCTAATCGCTAATCAAGAAAAATGCCCACAGGCTTGTCTGTAGGCCGATCTTCTGAAGGCTCATTTTCCAACTGTGGTTCCCTCCTCACAGATAACCCTAGCTTGTAGCAAGCTGACTGAAGGCGAGGGTGCAACAATTTCACTAGACCCAAGATAAATGGTAAATGGGTGTTTATTAGGGAACACCTAGACGCTGCAGCATTTCTCTGCCCTTCTGATCGGATCCACTGATCCAGCTGGAGAGAGACTGCGCCTCATGCTTTTCTCTTTCTGCTCGACAGAAGCCACGCCCAAGGGGGTGTGTGGCCATCATCACAGGTTCACAGGCAAGACAGTTGCCAAAAATCAATCAATCAATCAATCAATCAATCAATCAATCAATCAATCAAAGAACCAGAACAGGTACCCTAACGGAGATGAGGGATGAGGCAGGACAAAAGATTCATCGCTGTAAGCTCATTGATGGTCCCAAATGTGCCACCGTGAGGGAGATCGTTGGTAAAGGGGAGGCCGGGCAGGCATGGGGAACAGAAACCGTGTGGGAAATCTCTATACCTTCTGCCCGATGTTCAAGAAGCAAAATCAAAAGTCTCCTGAAAAAAAAAAAAAAAAAACCAATTTCGATCTAGTGACTCCATGAGTATTCGGCAGTTTGGATCGTTTGGAATTTGGGTGAACGGTCTATAATCAGGCAGCTACCCCAAGCGTTGAGTCTCCAGATCCAGCACCCTCAAGTCGACCCATTTCCTTGTAGGTGGGTTGTGTTCAGAAGGTGAAGTGTTCTGGACAGAGGGAGGGGAGAGCCCGAACCTCAGAAAATGTCTGAGGTTTGTTTTAAGATTAGAACCATGAAAGGGAAGGTTCTTGCGTGCTGGAAGGAAGGCCTGGTTATGTTTGCATAAGAGCAGCTCAAAGGTGCAAACTGGCTGTGGTCCACAAGCTGCTCCCACAGGATGGGCCCGCCCTGTCTCTGTTGTGCTCTTGGCACAGGCCTCCGAAGGAGGTTCTTTCCTGGAACATGGGGACTATCTTGCACCTTGTCGGGGACTCTGTGAACTTCCTAGCCATGCCTTGCTTGGCTGGATGTACCTTGGAAAGTCATTTATTTGCTATGGTTTGATATCATCCTCTTTTATGCTTCGGATGGGACTCGGTAAGCCTTAGTAAGGACCTACATTGAATAAAGAGTTTTCTTTTTCTTTTTTCTTTTTTAAATTTATTTATTAGTTCTAGTTAGGGAACAAGCTTGTTTCACATGTAAGTCCCTTCTCCCTCTCCCTCCCCTCACCCCATCCCTCCTCCCCCACCCCCAGCCTACCCCCACCCCATCCACTCACCACTCCCCAGGCAGGGTAGGGCCCTCAACCGGGGCTCTGCAAAGTCCACCAAATCTTCCTGTGCTGGTCCTGGGCCCTTCCCCATGTGTCCAGGGCCAAAGTGTATCCCTTCACGTGGGATGGGCTCTCAAAGTCCCTTCTTACACCAGGGAAAAATACTAATCCACAACCAGAGGCTCCTTGGAGTGCTGAGGCCTCCTGAATAAGGAGTTTTCTTACCTGGGCCATCGCTCCTGTGACTGCCTTGTTCTCCCGGCACAGGATGGTGTGTTGCGTGGTACCCCCAGGCTGGTAAGAAAGAGGACAGACACAAGAATTTCTGGGTGCGAAGGCTCTTCCTTGTATTTACCCACAATTGCTTTCGCACCATGTTCGGCAACCCCAGACTGGTCTGTCTTTGAAACTTGTATGTGTGGATTTTTATTGTTTTTTAATTTTTGCTTCTAGATGGTCATAGTAGTAAGAGCCAGGCTGTTGATGAGTGTAAAGATTAGAAGCAGCCTCAAAATTCCTCATTAGGTTCAATTTTGAGCTTTCAGCAGGACAGAATGTGTGGTGTCTATCTAGCAATCTCCCTAAGAGACAACTATCAAGGCATGACAGCCATGGAGGCAAGACAGATGAAATGGAACAGGCTCACAAGGCTGCATATTGTATGATCCCAGCTATACGACACCCTAAAAAGACAAAACTTTGACAGGAAAAAGACTGGATTGAGGAAATGGGAAGGATGGGCAGGTGTCCATTAGGTTTACAGTTGCCTTAGTAACAAGTCACAGAGTTCGCATAGAGCAAACTGGACGGGCACTGGGCAGGTTCATTTGACTAACTGCCGTGCTTATATCCTTCATATCTCTGTTAAATTGGTATCTCAGAGGTGACCTTCAAAATGGCTGAGCACATTCAGTCACTATTGCTGGATGTGCTGGGAGCCTGGGAAACAGAGAGCACACGCAGCGACCGATCTTGGCTTCAGAACCGGGCTTCGAGTCCCGTTCGCCATCACACCTGCTGTCTTTGGAGCCAGTCTCAGACATTGTCTCAGACATTGTCACATTCTTCTTCAATAGCACTGAAATTACACACATCTATGATGGGGTGTGTGTGTCCTTCTGTATGCTGTGAACATGTGTTTCTTTTATTGGTTGATGAATAAAGCTGTTTTGGCCAATGGGCAGGCAGAATGTAGCCAGGCAGGAAGTATAGGCAGAGCTACCAGATGAGGAGAAGGGTGGGAAGAGGGAGTGAGTGAGTCCCAAGGAAGGTAGGAAGCCCAGGCATTCTCCAGTAAGGTCACATGGAAATACATACATTAGTAGTTATGGGTTAATAATTGAGAGAGAGCTAGCCAGTAAGAAGCTTGAGCCATTGGCCAAACAATGTATAATTAAGACTCTGTGTTTTGTTGTGTTAGTTTTCAAGGAATTTTGGTAATGGGAGTGTTATAGCGTAGGGTAAGCAAGCATTTAAGCTAAGCAGTCAGATGGTAGAGACCTCTGCACTAGCCGACCACATGAGAAATAATCCCTAAAGCTATTATCAGAGTGGTATGTGGGACCGGAGAAATTCTTCCAACATGTTTAGCGGTGTCTGTAAAAGAACAAAGTTGGACTCTGAGAATAAACTCATAACAAATCCATTTATTTCTTATATAAGCAAAATGATCCTAATGTAAATATCAAGCATCTGATTTGTCACGAACCACGAAGTGTCATTTTTTTTCTTTTTTAGCTCTCCAGTACTCAAGAAAAAAAAAAAGTTGCATAGCAAGGGCAAAAGAGTCTGGACCAGGGCTTGGCAAACTACAGACATGGATTGGCTACTAATCTTTTTTTTTTCTTCCTTTTTTGTTAATAACTACTGATGCATAGCCATTCTCATCTGTTTACATATTGTCCATGGCTACATTTGTGCTATGATGGCATAGTTGAGCAGTGAGGGACAGATACCATATGGACAACACAAAATCCCAAATATTTACTTTTTAAGTCTTTACTGAAAAAGCCAGTCCTTGGTCTAGACAAATAGTCAGATGAGCCAAATGTTGGCCAAAGGTTCCCGGCTTACAATTCCAGAAGGGGTGGGTTAGCTTTGGTTGTCATCAGGCCCCGAGTATGAAAAAGAGAAAGAGAAAACACCCCATGATGAGCCAGTCAACTTAAACTTCTATCCCCCTTGGCTGGTGCACCACAATTAGTAAAATTAGGTCTGAATATAATATATGTGACCTTGACTTCAAAAAAGCATTCCTGTATTGCATGAATGAATTTCATTTCTCTAAACCTTTAATGCAAATGTTGGCGGGTACCTACACACTGTTGTTGAGGTTGTGTCTGTGCAAAATTCTACAGTGCTGAAAATTTCATGTGGTAGCTACGAATGTGGTTCCAGTTGAAGTAAAACTCAGTCTAATCGCTTTCCAATCTTTGAAACCAATGTCAAGAGTTGCTAGAAATCCATTGTTTAAGGCACTGGACACACAATTTAGCTGGGCCTCCCAGAGCCAACATGCTGCACCCATTCAGTAAAACATGTCATTGATTATATGACCATTGCATCCAGATTAATCGGACGCTTTTCACGGTGGCAGGAACTGTTAATAAGAAATTGAGAGCCAGGGATGAGCTTTGGGTTATTCCAACTTGGTCAGGAGTTCAGGTTATAATATCAATATTAAAAGACTAGAAACGGTTAAGAACAGTATCTCCTTAGCTCTGAGTTTAGCACCATGCACAAACTCAAGTCTCGGGCGACGATGGGTGGCGTGATTAAAGTGTCATTAAGGATGGTCTTATTATACAATACATGTGTCTCCTTTCTGACTGTTTAAATATTAGGTATAGCATAAACAGTAAAAGTTACTATAGATTCTGCCTGTAAATGTATGTTGGCAGAATACGCTAAGGGGTAGCAGAGAAGTCCTAGGCATAGGCCCTCCTATTGGCTATATACCATGGCTGGATTCAAGGAGCTGAAACCCATTTTTCCCATCCTGATTTTCCTTTTCTAGGAAAACTGACAAAGCTTTCCTAGAGGACTTGTGGGGGAAGAAACAGTGTGTAGTGCGGATATCCTAAGGATCTAAATGAGATTTGTATTGGAAGTTAAAACATAGGAACCCACCTGATAAAGTACAGTAGCTGTAACAACTTAAGACATATGACATAAAGTTTTTCTTCAGTTTCAACATACATATAATAGGATCATAAGACTGGAGAAAATGCTACCATTCTGGAGTTTTGTTAAAAAAAATAAACATTGCTGCAAAATTGGTAACTCTTTATAAATTTGTGTGTCATACTTAACACAAAGACCACGGTAAAATATGCCACAAAGGTGAGTCTCTCTCTCTCTCTCTCTCTCTCTCTCTCTCTCTCTATATATATATATATATATATATATATATATATATGTTTGGTTTTTCAAGACAGGGTTTCTCTGTGTAGCCCTAGCTGTCCTGGAACTCACTCTGTAGACCAGGTTAGCCTTGAACTCAGAGATCTGCCTGCCTCTGCCTCCCAAGTGCTGGGATTAAAGGTGTGCACCACCACTGCCCAGCAAATGCTTTTTTTTTTTTAAGCTAAAAGAAAAAAATACCAGCAGTCAGGTTTTGAGTTTTTAGTATATGCAATCACAGAACACCACTTGTAAAATTTTTTTTTTAAATGAGGCCTTTTATTTTCAAAGGAGGATTTTAACAGAGTTGGTTTTCTGAAAAGACGACTGGCCATCCTGACTGGGAAAGAGGAGTGAGTCTTCATGAAAGACTTGTAGAAGATGCCCAAGAGAAAGAAGCACATCAAACCTTTCTTTAAAGACAGGCTGTGGCGGCAGCGGGTGTTTTTGTCGAAGCCAACAGGATGATTCTGCAAGCCACTCGGAGGAGCAACCTATGCCTTCTATGGCCAGATCTCAAAGTGCACATTTTTGTGTGACATCCTGCACAAGCAGCCAGGCTCTCATTAAGATGCAGCCCGTTAGATGATCGCTAGGGAGAGATTCAGGGTGTGGGAAGCACTTTGAGTAACATTCCATGAAAGCATTAGACTGTTAGAGATTAGGAGGGCCCTGATTGTCCACAGTGGGGGAGAGGACTGAATCGAATGTACGCACATGTCAGCGTGAAATAGCTGCTGACACAAATTGAACATGTGCAATTTTTTAAAAAGGTGGTATTGAATAACAGGCCAACAGCCATCCCTCTCGGCATTTTAGGCCTCTTTCTTCTCTCCACTTTGGCTCCGTGTTGAGTCACTTCCATCAGGCAAGGTTCCATAGGATAAGCCATTTGAATCTGGTTGTATTTTGTCCAACATTTGTTTCCCTGTGGAGATAATAATCATAAAAGACCTTTTGAGCTCTTAAAAGATAAAAAAAAAAGTCCTAATAATTTCTCTCCAGTTCTGGCCACATTTTATGCCTTAAAAAAATACTATGTGGTTACCCTCTCAATGGAAAAGATAAAACGTCAAGGGAGGGCTCACAAAAATCTCATAGTCCTTGTCTTGTGGTCACACACTTGTCCACATGACATCTACCCATTCTGCACTGGGCATAGAAACAGGTTGGAACAATCAGGAGAGCCACATAGCTCCGTCACTCATCTCCAAACCTCTCTCTGAAGGGTTTTGTCTTCCTTTGTCTATACAACAACACAGGAAAACACCATGGGCCAGCAGCTTTAAAGAGCATTGCAGACTACACACAGAGTTTCATAAAGTGGAAAATAGTTAATGAGCAAAAAACAAAATAAAACAAAACAAACAAAACAAACAACCAAAACCACCCTTTTGGATTCCAGCATTTTTATTTCTTATAAAAAATAACCAGTTTTAAACAAAGCCCCAGTGAGCACTGTTGCTACAAATGTCAATTCTATCCCTGACTACTCTTGATTAGGTAGCTCACAGGTCAAAGAGAACACAAAACTCACTTCCTTGCTCTTCACTTTTTAATCTTACAGAAACTTTAGTCATTTTTGCTTTAAAGGCACGATGGACAGAATGGTGGACAAAACTACTACTGCATGGAAATCTGTAGTTCACCCCAAATCCTTAGCAAGGCTGGGAGTGAGTGGGTGGGTGGGTTAGGGTCGGGGAGTGGTAAGGATGGCTGGCTTTGCTCTGGGTTTTGCTTCTGTTGTGTGCCATGTGCACACGAGGTAGGCTGGTTCTCAGTGGAGATGAGCACTGGAAAGATGGTACCCGTTGACACAGTCTGCATGAATGAGGAGAGGAAGGAGAGTGTTCACGTCCTGGTGATGGTGGTGTCACTCTCAGCATCACAGCGAGCAAGCTGCCTCAGTTTTCCTCGGGAGCGATGCTCTTTAGCATCGGGACCATCAATCCTCCCTTGGATGTCCCATCAAAGGGTCTGTAGGTGTCAGGGATCTGACACTCCCCATGCATCCATGTCCTTTGACCCTTTAAGGAAACCCCAGTGAGATCCTCCAAGTGACCCGCATGAAGGAAGCCTTGTCAGTTCTTCAGCAATCTCATTGTTTTGTGCAGAGCTGACATCTAAAAATTATCAACGTTATAGTTCCCTGGGCTTCATTACTCAATGCACTTCTTGAGGTGAAAAAAAAATTAAGTTTTTATGTTAACATGCAAAATGGTGCCAACAATGATTAGTTTATGAGGATAAATTTTCTTTTCTGTAATGTAAAAAGATGGCACTTATTTGTGTGTGTGTGTATGCGGGCATGGAGGTTAGAACACTTGGAAGAGTCGGTTATCTCCTTCAACCCTGTGAGTCCCAGGGAGTGGACTCGCATCACCGGGCTCGGTGGCAAGCCCTTTTTATCCACTGAACCAGGCCCAAGGTTAATCTATTATAAATTAGAGAAAAATATACATATCTTTTTTTTCTTACCAGGAATATTCCCGAAATCAATAAAAGACTGTTGTAGGTGTCCATTTTCTCTATTTCTTGTCACCAAAAATACTCCAAGGAATGACAGAAAGCACCTGTAAGGAACACAGGAATACTGAAACAGCTCATAGTATTAAATAACTGTGCTCTAACTTGAACATGATGACATAAATTCCATCAGTTTTGTATATCCCATTTCTTATGGTAAACTGCCTCAAACTTGTCTTAATTTTTACAGCCAGTAAAAGTTATACCCAGAACCAAGACTTGGGTAGTTTCCAATAAATCTCTGCTCCCAGGTTTTCACCATCTGGAGGCTAATTCAGGCTCTAAACCCTTTGGGTAGACACTAGGTCTCGTTTTCTATCCATGCATGCCCAGACCCATTACTGGCATGCAACATGAGTGAAAAACAAGTTATTCTTTAATTTTCTAAGAAATCTCATTGTCCTTGGCCATAAGAGTAGTCATAGTTTCCAGACCCCAGAAGTTTGGCCGCGCCCAAATGTCTTATGAAATTGAATTTTCAAGATAGATGGTTTCCTATGTTGAAAATAGACTAGGCTCAAGTTTGCATAACAATGGTCACGCTGAATAGCAGATCGAGAGGCAGCTAAGCATTAATGGGGTGCGCTTGGAGCCAATGGGAGCAGCTATCCATTGGCAACACATCACCAGCGTTTGGCTCTCTTGTTTGCCAGCAATGTTAGCAGTGACAGCCACCGAGTCTCTAGAAGGGGCCAAACTGGGCGGTTTCTGATAGAAAGGGCAGCTACCAACCTGAAGCTACTTAAACCTAAGACCAGGATCCACCAGCCTCGGCCTTTCACTTGGGTGATCCTAAGTGCTCCAAGGGACAGGTGGTCCTGACAGAGAACTGAAAGACTAAACCATAGATACTTGTGGATTTATCATGATTCTGACTGGAACTGCAGATCCCCAATGTTTCAGAACTCTCAAAGGGGTACGTAAGTCACAAAGCGAAGGCCGCAGAGCCCTGTGTGGAGTGTTAAGTTGGGAAAGACGTTTCTTATACTATGTTCCAATTTTCTATACTTCAGGCAAGATGCGAAAAATCCTATTAGAATTAATAGAACTTCATATACCTTCAAGATAGGGTTTCTCTGTGTAAGAGCCCTGGCTGTCCTGGAACTTGTTCTGTAGACCAGGCTGGCTTTGAACTCACAGCAATCCCCCTGCCTCTGCCTCTTGAGTGTTGGGATTAAAGGCGCGCGCCACCACTGCCTGGCTGCCTCTGAGACTTTTACTCACCCAAAAAGGTAAATAAACACAGCGAGAAAAGCAGCACCGAGGAATTCCTGGTAGAATATGATGCCTGTATAAGAGAAGAACAGAGTTAATTTTAGGGTAGCGACATTTATAACAGCAACACATTATTTTTTAATTGTGTAAATACATTTTTTCTCCCTGTGTGTGGTTTCCCTTAAAATGTACATGCAGTATTTTGATTTAAGAGAGTCTGTGTGCTATTCTTACATTTGAAACTACTCAAAGGGTTCACATGGGCTTGCAGGCTTAGTATAATTATCAATGTTATAAAAAAAGAACCAACTTAAGTTTTTGTAAGCAGAAATTTCATTTTTGTCTATATACATGCATGTATGTGTGTACGAATGCATAGTCATATGTGTGCACATGCCGGAAGCATGAGCACAACGTGTGTCTTTTCTCATGAGCCGTATATCCACCTTGTTTTTAGAGGCAGGGTCTCTCACTGGCTTGTCTATAGTTAGCCTCTGGAATCACAGACACAGCATTTTTTTTTTTTAATGTGAGTTTGATTTGGGGATTGAACTCAGGTTCTCATGCTTGTGCAGCTATGCCATCCCTTCCGCTATGTCTGGCTATGTCCTATGTTTTGTTAAGTCTGGTCAGGTGCCCACATGGGCATGAGCGGAACCTCTGGCAATTGGGCATTGCCCTGGCTTCACTTTTCTCCAGGAGCTTCCTCCTGTCTTCTTCCTTTGGCATCCCCTGTAGATCATGGGGGAAGGGTGGTGGCGGTGGGAGCATTGTCATCCGCTTTAATGAACTTTTCTCCCACTTAGTCTCAGGGACTTCTTCATGTCCCAAAGACTTTGTAGAGCTTTTATTAATTAGGAAATCTTCAAATCACAGAGCATCTGAAACCAGCTGTGTGCGTGTGGCGGGTGGGTTTTGCCACTTGGCAGAGAACATTTGCTGTCTTTTGGAAGGTAGTGCCGCAGGTGCTGGAGACACCATGGTGAGCAGGCGTCTTATGTTTCTTCCTGTTTCTGTGAGTTTGACTCAAGTGCATGAGCTCAGTATCTTCCTTTTCTTTCTGCGATTGACTTTATTCTCTTAACAATGTCCCTGTTTCATCAGCGTTGGAGCAAGTGTCCTTTTTCAGGGTGAGTAGGACTCCATTGCGTGTAGTCATCACTTTTTTTCCCCCTGTCATCTGGGATTGCTTTCATGTTTTGGCTATTATGGTTCTTTTGTTTGTTTGTTTGTTTTTGTTTGTTTTGGTTTTGGTTTTTGAGACAGGGTTTCTCTGTGTAGCTTTGGAGCCTATCCTGGTACTCGCTCTGGAGACCAGGTTGGCCTCGAACTCAGAGATCCACCTGCCTCTGACTCCCGAGTGCTGGGATTAAAGGCGTGCGCCACCAATGCCCGGCCTTGGCTATTATGGTTAATGCTACAAATTTGTGTCCACTTTTGGTGAACATAATTGCTGGATTGTAGAATAATTAATGGCTATATAATTTTGCATTTCCACTTACCAATGGTACAGGAGTTAACATCCTAATCTCTCACAATCTTGCTGCCACTTTTTTTTTTTTCTTTTCCTTTTAGCAGTGGCCGCCCTAGGGTTGGAGGAATGGCTCAGCTGTTAAGAGCACCACTGCTCTTCTAGAGATCCTGTGCTCAATGCCCAGCACCCACGTGGCGGCTCACACGCTGTACAGCTCATGAGCTGTAGTCTCATGGGATGCAATGCCTTCTCCTGGTATACAGATGTACATGCAGACAAAATGGCCATGTGCATAAAATACATAAACAAATAAATCTTTGGCTGGACACAGAGGGTGTATTCCTTTAATCCCAGCACTCGGGAGGCAGAGGCAGGCGGATCTCTGTGAGTTTGAGGCCAGCCTGGTCTACACAGTGATTTCTAGGACAGCCAGGACTGTTACATAGAGAGACACAGTCTCCAAGACAAAACAAAACAACACTAAAATAGTAGTCACCGTGACGGATGTGTGAGGTGACATCCTGTTTCTTTCTTTGCTGATTTATCGATGTCTAATCATTTTCATTTGCTCGTTGGCCGTTTTATATTCTCTTTGCAGACACGTTTGGGTCCTTTGCTCGTTTTAAATCAGGTCACTCGTGGTTTTGGTGTTGACTTGTAGAATCAGAGTGGAAGCTTTTATAAAGCCCTTGATAATGCTGTGAACTCAGTCTGGGAGAGCGGTACCACCTCCCCAGCCTTGTAAGGGTGCCCAGGATAGTACAGACTTGCCCATGCTGGCTACTGCAGTAAAAACCACACATTTATTAACTTAGCAGGAAGGAAATGGCCATTTTGCCTTTCAGCTATACCTTTTGCTGCTGGGAGGAGGGGACCATTGAACAGCTTTACTACCAGTCCACATGCAACATTGGACGAACTGTTATCATTTCCAGAAGGTTCAGGCATTCCTAACTCACATATTGCTCAATGTCTCGAGAGCATTACATGCACCCCTAGTAGTTAAAAACCTTCTGCTCAGGGAACTATGTTATTTTTAAAATATTTTTTCCTGTATATTATTAGGGTGTATATCATGTCTGTAATTCCTTTTGCTTTACTTTAATTTTCTGATAATTCTAGGGTGTACCAACATACAATCATTTCTCACTTTTGCCTGGAAGCACTAGGCACTGGTTGCCTTAGGATATAATCTTTAAGTATTTCTTTGAGGTTCATTTTTTGGGGTGGGGGGGACAGAAGGCTGTATGAATCACTTTAAGGTCCTGCCCACTGAGCTGGGTTTGGTGGCACACATCTGTGATCCCAGCACTCAGGATGCAGAGGCAGGAGGATCCTGAGTTAAGAGGCCAGCCTAGGCTACAAAGCAAGTTCCAGGCCAGTGTGGACTACACAGCCGTAGCCTGCTGAGACAGTGGCAGAAGCATCAGCTTAGCTTTGAGCTTGCTGATAACATCGAGCCAACGCCCTACCATTATCCCATTTATAAATAATTTACTTGAATCTGTTGTATTTTTGGCTTGGACCAGGTTTTAAGTTTTGTACTTTTTTAACATTATTATCTCTGCAATGTGGAAAGTATTCATTAAAATACAGGAGTTGTAGGAGAGGCAACTGTGGAAGTTTGTCAGGCCTTCTGTGAAAATTGGGTAAATTTCCCTGCAATGGTAAATTAGGCCAGGGACCACATTCTTTCATTAAGGTGATGTGGGCACAGACGGATGAGTCCAAGGAACTGGGGGTGTTTGGCCTGCAGGGAAGACTCAAGAGGGTTTTTTTCCTTCACTTTGATTAGCAGGAGCTGCGAGCAGCAGCCTGGGAAGGCAGAGTAAAGGTAAAAGTGTGTCTTGAATTCATAAGGAAGCTAATTTGAGCTCCAGTGTAAGGAAACACTTTCTAGTCATTCCCGAGTTAATGAGAGTCATCAAGACAGGACTGGGCTGCCTCAGGAAGCAGAGAGCACCAGGAAGTAGTCACACAAAGGAGAGGACCATGGAAGAAATTAGATACTGGTTGGAGGCTGGGGACATGGACTCCCAAAGCTTCCTTGTTCTGCCTTTGAGTTTGAGAGGACCTTGTTTGTACCTGTGGTGGGGTGGCTTCACCTCCCGGGGAAAGCCAGGACTCACCTGCGATGATGGCACTGGTTGTGAAGAAAGCATGGTTGACTGGAACCACTGTGGTCATCGTGTAGAGTTTTGTGGCTTGATTCAGGAACCTATGGAAGACGGCAATTACTGAAGCTCCAGCTTAGCCGCGCTCAGCAGTACGCTAACAATAATAACTTCAAGAAATGTACGCTCCGCGGCTACAACTACAAAGGGTAGGAAGTGCATCTAAAGGGCATTTCCAATCAGCGGCCATAGCTGAGATGCATCTGATGTCTGAGATCAGATGTCAGGTTTTATGGTCTGTTTAAACCAACAACAGTAACAATGAAAAGCAATTAATCATATTCCGAGGCCGCAGAAGTTTGAGTTGGAAGCCATTCAAGCTGCTGGACCGGTATCACACCGGGGTTGATTCATTAGGATAGGCCCTAGAATCTGTTAAATATCATATCTGGGGAACATATAGCTATCCACTGACATGCCACGTGCCAAGAAAGCAGACAGAGGAGCAAAGGAATGTTTAATGTTTCAAAGGCGATGCTCGGCGCTCCAGCTGCAGAGCACATGTGAGAGCCGAGCTTCTGCTCCTGCCGGCCGCCGCCGGGAACTCAGCTTCCCACACCAGCGTGCTGCTCTGGCAGAGACAAAGCAGTGCTTTCCATGGAGGTTTCAAAAAGCACTGATGTTAGGTAGGGCAAGTGATTTGCTCGCTCTCCAGCAAGGGACAACAGATGTCAAGAATAACTGGAAAAAAAAGAAGTGTGTGTGTGTGTGTGTGTGTGTGTGTGTGTGTGTGTGTGTGAACATACTCTGAATACACTCATGCCAACATGCCAACAAACCTCCCTGGGTGATTTTAAAGGGAATCAAGGTGGAGGACTACGTTTTTACTTAATAAGGCTGACAGGATGCGGTCTTCCTTCAGCTGCTTCTGTCCTTAAACAGAGCAACGACACTAATCACTAAATCCCCAAAGGTGCTGTAGCAGTAACAATTAATTCAGAAGACAGAAGTGGCAAAATAGCAATATTCAAGTATTGATAAAAACACACCCAGTTTTAGGAAGTGGGTTTCAACTGTCACTCTCCTGCCCAGGACCTTCTTAGGACCCACAGGACAGACTGCCGCCCTCTGTAGAGCAAGCCCTGCCCCTCATCAGAACTTTGAGATCTGGTTTCCTGCTGGGTATTGGGGAGACACTTCTGTATAGTGTTTTGGGGTGAACTCTCTGGCTAACTCAAAAGAGTGGAAAGTGGACACAGTGATTAAAGCAGATGGGGGTGTGTGTGTGATGGGGGGGGGCGCAGGAATTAAAAATGTTCCGTGTCACCAGTATCAGGACCCAAGAGAAACATGAAACAACCATTCTTAAATCCCCACGGGTATGAAGGAAATTCTGGCCAAAGATGCAAAGTTCTGGGGGGAAAGGGTTTTCCTCCGGGCCAAATGTCTGGTTTTGTCCATCTCTGGGCAATTAATGAGCGTGAGCTAAGAGAAGGAGGTGAAGGGTTCATGCGTCTCCTATATTTAGAATGAAACCCTGGGTGTGGACCCATCCCCTTTGATTTATTGCTAATGACAACCTGTGTACGATCTGTATTAATTACAAGCAGAAGAGCATCAGGGAAGCATCAGGCACACTTAGCTGGATGGAGGCCTCGCTTTAGAATGCGCAAGATGCAAGCAAAGGCAGCTCTAAGTACAAACTAATCAGG
Source organism: Cricetulus griseus (assembly GCF_003668045.3). Lineage (NCBI taxonomy): Eukaryota > Metazoa > Chordata > Mammalia > Rodentia > Cricetidae > Cricetulus > Cricetulus griseus. The sequence goes on along the minus strand of NC_048603.1, from coordinate 16,451,391 downwards.
AATGGAGGAAGAAAGCGAGGCATGGTGGCTACGGGTAAGCTGGAGGTCCTTTACCTTGGGAGACCACTGTATTTCATTTTAATCATCAGCTAAGCTAACGCAAAGAGAAGCACAGGAACCCCGGAAGGTTACTGAGTTTACAGACGCCGACTTACTTGACTTGGAAAACACAAGAGGCTATCATGATTACAAGCATGACATAGAAGATGGCGTAAGTTAGCTGCATTTTCCCCGTCACAGAAAGAGTGATCATGCCTGAGACAGCTTTCACTGAAATCACAGTCAATGAGGCTGGAAGACAAAAACACAGACAAAACTCATATTTGAGACAGACATTACAGACACGTAAACTAGGTTTACTGGCTGGAGTGGCAAGTGTGCCAATTATGCTTTCAGGACGATGTTTGGGAGGGCGCGTGGCAGGGTGGGGACCTTCTACTTCTGCAGCAAGGTGCTCGCTTTCCAGCCCTGACTGTTGGAAGAATGCCACGGAGATGACAGGAGGCAATAGAGGATGGGAAAGGCAAATCAGCGAAGGGCAGTATCAGGTCAGAGTGCCTTCAAGGAAAAATGACAAACTACAGTGAAAAGTTCAAAACTGAATAGCCGAGAAGCCAGGAAGTCAGAAGCTACTCACCGAGTCGCCTGCGCTTACTGAGGCTTGTGCTAAGATTGTGTTAGTGGATGCCCTGTACTTTCTGACAAAGACAATTAAGAGGACCAGGACTAGAACTGAGTATTCATTTCTCAGACTGAACCGTAAATGTGACATTTACGGAAGCAGCATCTGCTGATTTTTCCGTGCTGAGGAGGGTCTCCGGCGGGAAGAGGCAGGCAGGTCTCTATGAGTTCAAGGCCAGCCTGGTCTACAGAGTGAGTTCCAGGACAGCCAGGGCTACACAGAGAAACCTTGTCTTGAACTCCATCCCCCCCAAGAAGAAATCAATTGTCATCTTTTTCATAATTTATTTTTATTTTATGTGCATTGGTGTTTTGCCACGGGTATCAGGGTCACTGACACTGGAGTTACAGACAGTTGTGAGCTGTCATGTGGGTGCTGGGAATGGAACATGGGTCCTCTGGAAGGGCAGCCATGCTCTTAACCACTGAACCATCTCTCCAGCCCCCAACTGTTATTTCATCCTCAAGTCATTTTTTAACATTTGGGCACATCGTTATTTTACCTTTTTCAAGGAAGAATGTATCACAACTCGTGACTCACTCAGTTTATACCACTTAGGAACTTATTTTCCATCACCACTAAGTATTTCCTATGCCATGAAGTATTCTAAAGACTTTTATTGGCTGTCAGGAATGCCTTTGTATGAGGTGTATAATTTATTTGACAATTTCCTATTTTTGGGTATTTAGATTGAATTCTTTTTTTTCTCTCTTCATTAAAATGAGGCTGCGGTGAATTTTCCTGAACACAAATCTGTCCATCATTCTGCCTATTTCCGTGGAAAATCACCTGAAGGGGAATCAGTGTGTTGACAGCCATTGTGTGAAGGCTTCTGAGACGGCCTCACAGACAGCCTTCTGGAGAAGGGAGTCATGCTGTCACAGTGTCAGTCAGTCTTCATGACTCAATTTTTTTTTATTGTTTTTGTTCTATCTTTCTCTATCTTCTTAATCACCAAACATAAACACAAATTCCTTTCATCGCTACAATACGTTCCCCTGGCATCCTGCTCCTTCCTGATTTGATTTCTGGCTTTCTTCAGTTTAATGCTTAGTTCTTTCTCCCATTCCAGGGATTGCTGGGGTGACAAGATACGAGGTTAACATCTCCTGATCAAAGCCATCGATATTTCAGTCGTTAATTTTGCTTTGACAACCGGATTGTGCTGAAAATAGGGTGAGGTTTCTGGATTCCCAGTGTTCTGAGCCTGGAGAGGACTGTGCATCGAGGCTTAAGATTTTTTGTTGTTGTTGTTTTAAGAAAGGAGGTCACAGACAGTCATTAGCAATCCTCACCACATTGTGTGACAGAACTCAAAACCTAAACCATGCCCAAATAACAAAAAGACTCACTAGATTTATCCTGAGACCTCACTGACATTCAAAAATTGCTAAGGAAATACAATTTAAATGCTCTCAGCACACACACACACACACACATACACAAATGGTCAGTGTTTGAGGTGATGGGTATGTTAACTGTTGGTATGATTTGTGACAACGTTGTTCATAACTCATAACACCTCTTCAACCCATAAGTTTATATAGCTATACATTGTCAATTTATAATTAAAGTCTCTAGAATTAGGGGTAGTATAGTATATAGTATATAGTATAGTATATAGTATACTACACTTGAGGGGTAGTATAAAAACCTAGTAGAAGTTTCCATACACATACACACACACACACACACACACACACACACACACACACACACACAGACACGAGAAGATTATGATCTAAGTGAAATCGCCTAATAACGGGGGAGACAGAGCCCCAACTGTTCA
>NC_048603.1:16398920-16443920 GCF_003668045.3 Cricetulus griseus | reverse complement strand
TAGGTTTGATAAAATTTCTCATTTCAATTAGAGGTTTTAATTTTTTTCTCATCTTTTTCCAAGTTTTTCTTTATATATTTGAAGCCATACTAGTAGGGGATTTATACTTTTAAAACCCTTTCATGTCCTTATATTTAGTATGTTGCTTACAAACAATTAGATTTTTGTACGTTTGCTTACTTGCCTTTTAATTAAAGCATTTAATGCATTTGAAAAAAAAAGAAAGAAAGAAGTCAGGTGACGGGGATAGCGTATCTGGCTGGGTATTCTCCTTCAGTTTCCTGACTTAGCACAGGGCAGATACTCAGAACGAAAGGCAGGCGCTTACCAAGGAGTGCCACCAGGGTGAGCAGGATCACAATGCTCTTCATTCCTTTTCTTTTATGGAAATACAGAAGGATGCAGAAAACCAGGATTTCTAAGATCTAAAAATGAAACAGATTAAAAAAAAAAAAAGGAGAGTAAGTTACTCTATATAGCCCACAAGATGCCCCAAACATCTGCTTGGATTTGCCACGGTCCTCCCGAGGGTTGCGGTGACTGAGGTTCCCAGGGCTGACTGAATGCAGGGCAGTGCCGAGACCCTCCCTCAGTGACCCAAAGAGCCCGAATACCACCTACCTGCCAGAGACACCAAGCCCAGCTCTCCAGGCCCAGTTCCTCTGCCTTTCTAGTCTCATCTACCCAACTGTTTCTTGTCCCGGAGTGCTCTGAGCAGACACGCTGTGCTAAATGGGGCAGCCCCTTAGCTCTTGATTCCTTACTGCCTGCCAGGCGCTTCTGTAGCCATGCACCCCTGCAGGGGCTCCCAGCTTCGTCCCCCTTTACCCTCTGCCAGTACCCAGGGTCCCCGTGCAAGCCTGCGGCCATTTTCTGCTTTGCCTGACTCTACCCTTGTCTTTCAACACTTGTACCATCTGGCAGTCCAGGATTATTTAAAGCCATGGACACAGGAAAGGTGGTGCATTGACAAAAATGATATTTTATTTAGCTGTAAAGGACATGCGGGAAGATGGTGGAAATTAAAATCAGACTAAAAAAAAACAAATAAAAGAAACAACTGTGCATGAGATTCATCCAGATTGATACTGGGAGTGAAAATATAAATTAGTTCCTTTGCTTGGATTTCTTACGGCTTTCCATCCTTGGTATGTTAAAAACTAAATTTTCTCCTGGGTAGCAAAGTCTAGCTTCTGCCACAGACCTCATAGACCATCCAGCCTGTGCCAATCATGATGGCCTTGGTTCTCTTACTCTTCCTTGGTCCTCCCTCCCCTGCCTCCTTCGCTCACTCTAGGGCAGTGGTTCTCAAGCCCTTGGGGTTGAACGATGCTTTCATAGGGGGGCCGCTGCATGACGAAGGTTGAGAACCACCGAGCTAGTTCTTCGTTATTTTCAGATGTCCCTTAGCCAATCTTCCTAGTCATTCAGCTCTCAGCCGAAATGTCACCTCCTCTGAGGTTTCCCTGATGACTCTTCCGTCCTGCCTTACCCCGGCTTCAGGTCACGGCGGCCTGTTTCTCATCATCTAGCGGGTTTCTTGTCCTGTCTCTTCTCTGTCTTCTCAACGAGAGACAGACCAAGCCAGTTCAATGAAAACAGGAACTTGATCTGTTCTCTCTGTCACTCTCTCTGTGTCCAGCACGCAGTTGGTCACTGAATGAGTATTTATGGAATTTCACAAATCTATTTCAAACAGCTGGCCTGCCAAGCAGACCTAATATCCAATAAACTGGAAGTCTAAAATTTTTCTGGGTTTGGGAAAAGCCTAGTATCATCTTGAACTCTCAGTGTTTGGGGGTTTTTTACATTTAAAAATTTGCCACCTTTGAGAAATCTGAAACCCAGCTGGGGTTGATTTTGGTAAAGAGGTAGCACCCCTCCAGTGAAACCATAAATATGAAGATTTGCTTTTTACACAGAAGACCAATAATTGTTTTCTGTTTTTTAACAATCATTGCGCTAAGGGTGTCACTATTTCCAGGATTGGGTTTTACTTATAGAGCCTTCTCTAAATAAAGTAAATTTCTGTTTGGGCTCTAGATCCTGCCATGGCTAGATCTCCCTCAGTTAGGAAGCTTTCCATATAATATGGGAGATTAAATTATCCTTTCAACTTTTCCCTGGTAAATGAAGCCAATTATTGTTACTTTTCTGCAAGGCCATTAACTAAGACAGCCCTACAAAAGCTGTCCAAGAATTATTCTATGCCTTCCCTCTAAGTGCTCCCTATGCCTTCTCTCCAGGTGCTCCCTATGCCTTCTCTCCAAGTGCTCCCTATGCCTTCTCTCCAAGTGCTCCCTATGACTTCTCTCCAAATGCTCCCTATGGCTTCTCTCCAAATGCTCCCTATGGCTTCTCTCCAAGTGCTCCCTATGCCTTCTCTCCAGGTGCTCCCTATGCCTTCTCTCCAGGTGCTCCCTATGCCTTCTCTCCAAGTGCTCCCTATGGCTTCTCTCCAAATGCTCCCTATGGCTTCTCTCCAAGTGCTCCTTATGCCTTCTCTCCAGGTGCTCCCTATACCTTTTCTCCAAGTGCTCCCTATGCCTTCTCTGCAAGTGCTCCCTATGGCTTCTCTCCAAATGCTCCCTATGGCTTCTCTCCAAGTGCTCCCTATGCCTTCTCTCCAGGTGCTCCCTATGCCTTCTCTCCAAGTGCTCCCTATGGCTTCTCTCCAAATGCTCCCTATGGCTTCTCTCCAAATGCTCCCTATGGCTTCTCTCCAAGTGCTCCCTATGGCTTCTCTCCAGGTGCTCCCTATGCCTTCTCTCCAAGTGCTCCCTATGCCCTCCCTGACGAGCAGAGCATGGAACATCTGCTTCATGCTCACACTGAATTTTGGTGAGGCAGGATATAGATAGTTGTAGCCAGTTCTAAAAAGCCATGTAGATTTTTTTCCCTCCTCAAATTCCATCTCTGTGGCTTCAGATAAATAAAACATGAGTTCTCGTTGTCTGCAGGACGATTCCCTTGGCACTGGGTTCCGCCCCATGAGTTCTCATCGTTATCTGCATGAGTTCTCATTATCTATCGGCAGGACGACTGGTGGTTCCGCCGCGTGTCAAGAGGTCACACAGCTCCCAGGGATGAAATATTCCAGCGGTTCTGAGCAACGTCCACTCTTCTCTATGCTTCTCTCCGATGCTCGGACAGCGGTGGCTTTGCGCGCCCTGCGCCCCGTGGAGAAGGCGCATTGGCGCCCGGCCTCTGTGAGCCCCGTGTGCACTGCTCTCAGGGCTCTGCTGCTAACAACTCACTGATTTTCCCGACCCCCTCAGGAGGCAGCTGCTCTGAGTATCTTCATTTCACGAGCGAGGCACCTGAGCCTTGCTGCGGATGTGGGGCGTGATGAACACACTGCCCCCAGATTGCAGAACGACGCCGCCCCACCCCAAGAGGCCCCGGCTCTGAGTCCCCACATTTGCTTATGTATTGCACCGGGCTCTGCGGCTGTGGTTAGGATTGTGGACCTGGAATGGGAGATGGCCTTGGATGATTCAGGCATCTGGGTCCCCAAAGCAGAAGCCACCGTAAGTCAGAGGGACAGCAATTCAGGTGAGACCACATCAAGCACCGCTCATGCTGTGCCTTGTGTGGCGCACAGTCCCCTCCTGCTGTCTGTGGGTTAAGACGTAGAACTTTCAGCTCCTCCTTCAGCACCACGTCTGCCTGCTTTCTGCCGGGTTTCCGACTACAATGACAATGGACTAAACCTCTGAACTGTGAGCCACCCCAATTAAATGTTTTCCTTTATAAGAGTTGCCGTGGTCATGGTGTCTCTTCAGAGCAACGGAAACCCTAAGACAGTTGGTTTTGGAGTTTCTTTCTTTCTTTTGTTTTTGTTTTTGTTTTTGTTTTTGTTTATTGTTTTTATTTTCCGAGACAGGGTTTCTCCTTGTAGCTTTGGAGCCTGTCCTGGCACTCGCTCTGGAGACCAGGCTGGCCTCAAACTCACAGAGATCCACTTGCCTCTGCCTCCCGAGTGCTGGGATTAAAGACACGTGCCACCAATGCCCGGCTGGTTTTGGAGTTTCTTTTCCTCTCTCTCTCTCTCTCCTCCCCTGTCACCCCCCCCCCGCCTCGTGTGTGTGTGTGTGTGTGTGTGTGTGTGTGTGTGTGTGTGTGTGTGCACTTGCATGTGGGTGCCCATGGAAGCCAGAAGAGGGCGCTGGATCTCTTGGAGATAGAAGCAGCTGGTGAGGGTGCTAGGTAGGAACTGAAGTTCTCTGCCAGAGCATTGCATGCTCAAAACCACCGAGCCACCTTTCCAGCCCCATGTTTTGTTTTTTTCTTTCTTTCTTGAAAGCCGAGTCATTCAAATGACTTTTTTTTTTTTTTTTTTTTTTTTTTTTTTTTTTTTTTTTTTTTTTGTCTCACAGGAATAGCGTCTGTCTAGGTTCTCTGTGGACATCTTGATCCAGTGAAGTGAAAGACAGCCTTTGGTTTGAGTTCTGACTCTCCGAATTCGTGCTTATCGACTTTGGCCAAGTTACTGGATCTCTCTCTGTGCCTCGGTTTCCTTTTCTGGGAGGTGGCCACTCATAGGACTGCTGCATAGGTGAAGAGCAGAGTCAGGCCACAGCTGTGCACAGGCTCTGAGAGCCCCTCCTCTGTGCATGCTCTGCTGCGGGCACTCGGTGTTGTTTGCGTCTAGACAATAAAGCAAAGGGATCTCACACCAGAGACGTTTAATAAAAACAGTTTTCTTCCGCAGGGTTCACAGCGCCAGATGGTGGGTGTTGAATCAGCTTTGTCAGTACTGCAGACTTAATAATCAGCGTTGGGGCATAGAATTACTTCAAATGATAGGTTTGGCCCCTGCCACTGCTGAGAAAGAAAAACGAGCGCTGTGTAGATTATCGTGTGAAGGATTTTATGTTCAGAACAGAAGTTTCCATTTGAATAGTTTATTGGAGAGTCTGGGTGGGCAAAGGAGCCACCACCAAGCCTGCCAAAGAGCGAGATGCAATTGAAGCTCAGGGCTGTACTTCCTGTGTGGGCTGCAAAGAACGCACTCACAGGTGTGTTGCTCAAGGAGTGGCTCTATAGCTCCTCGGTCAGTCAGGATATACGGGACTAAGGAAACTTAAAGGCACAGGTGGTGGATTTTCTTCAGAGGGATTGCGTTAGGTAGTGTCTTTCCAAATTATTCTGACCTTGAGACCCCATTCAGCGTCAACTTTTGGCAGGTTTTAGAGCTATTTCTCTGTGGCAGATGGGCCTGGAAAAGCTGGGCCAGTGGGTAAGCAGATTGGAGTTCTCCCCTGCCAGCAGATACCAGGCTTCTTAAATCCCTTTGCTGCACAAGGACATCAAGAAGGCTCCCGGCCTCCTTGTGTCGAGGCTTCCACTTAACAGGGAATTGGAGATAACACAGGCACCATGGTCCGTTTCAGCACATTCGAGAAGGGTGAGAGGTGAGCTGGTCTGGAATATAACTTGGCAATTCCTTTGTGGAAAATGCAGAACTGATTAAGACTTTTGAATATTGTTTTTATTCATTTGAAATGTTGGTCTGGTCAGCCCTGATAAGCAATCCAGATGCTGTAATTGTACTTGGTGTAATACATAAACAATGAACGGCTTGTGGAAACCTAGTCTGTTGGGTGTGGTGTCGAGACGGCGCCTTTCTATGTATCCCAGCTTGGCCCCCAACACGTGGTCCTTCTGCCTGCCCTCCAGATCCTACACCCAGCTCACAGAAAAGTCTTAATATGATTATGACCTTTGTAAAAACTAAACAACAACAACAACAAAACACAGCCAAAGAAAAACAAAAACAAATCTACCACATCTGAAAACTGAACTTGGATTATTTACATGTCTAACAGATTCAAGGTCTTAGCATGGAAACCATCACTTATAGAGTTCTTAGTGCTGCAGTTAAAAGTGGGTTAGATTCCAAACTAATATAAAATTGATCCATTCCCCTAATTGTAGCCGTGCTGTTCAATTGTAACTTACTAGAGAGTTATTCTGGGCTATCTTATAAATATCTAAAAGCAGTTACACTTTTCTGCATGTAATTATTTTGAAATAGCTTTTATTATTATAATATGGTTTTTAGAAGTAGAAGTCTCTCCTGGGATGATGAATTACTTTCCTCCCTATTACCTAGGTTACAACATACACACTACACTGTACAACACTATACTACACCACACTATACAACTATACTATAATATGCTACATTATATAATATTGCACTATACGATACTACAGTAATCACACTATTCTATACTATACTATACAATACTATACTATACTATACTATACTATACTATACAATACTATGCTACATCACACTACAATATGTTGAATGGGTGAATAAATAGATGAATTTAAGAGTTAGCTTTTAGGACATTTAGTTGTGAGGGTGTGAGAATGAGGAGTCAAACTGGGAAGAGTTAGGGGGAGGACTGGGTGCTATGGTCAAATACATTGTATACATGTACTCAATTCTCAAAGATTAAAAATACTATGTAAGCAGGGTGTTGTTGGCGCACGCCTTTAATCCCAGCACTCGGGAGGCAGAGGCAGGCGGATCTCTGTGAGGCCAGCCTGGTCTACAAGAGGTAGTTCCAGGACAGGCTCCAAAGCTACACAGGGAAACCCTGTCTCGGAACCTCCCCAAAAATATTATGTAAAAGAGTGAGCTTTAGAAAAATATCAAAGTGCAATTAAATTCGGTGTATTTTTGTGCATCTGTAAGGTTTAATAAAAAGTCTGTGGGCTGGGGATGCATCTTAGTAGTTGAATTCTTGCCTAGGGTGTGATAACTAAGCCTGGTTTCAATCCTCGGTACTATGAAGGAAAAAAAAAAAAGAAAAGCAAAGATTTTAAAAGGCAGTTTTTTCCTTTTCAGATGTGTCTTCTAGTGCTAAAAACAATACAAGATACATCATCATTAAACCATGCAGTTTATCCCAGGAAAAAAGGCTTGGTGCATCTTTAATCTCCAGAGGATCCAACTCAGGCTATTAATTTTCTGGTCATAGGCTATGCCACTTTTTTGTTTCTGGATGAAGCATTTGTTTTGCCTGTAGGCAAAAAGTTGTAATGTGTTGGTCAGATTTCAAGGCTGTGCTACCATGAAATATTTAATAAAGTATAAAGAACAGAAGTAAATCAGAGATTAAAGGTCCTTCTAGTGCTTAGAGTTGACTGATGAAAGCTGTGGTAGTTAAAGGACTTTGATGACAGACAAGTAAGAAAGTCAAAAGGGGCGGAAAGAAGGCAGAATCTGAAGGACCTCAGGAAAGCTGACTTGAGTTGGGAAGGGCTAAGGAAGAGCTGGGAAGCGGCGGCCAGGGAAGGAGTGAGGTCCACGAGAATAAGAGCCTAGCTAACGACATACCACCAACAGGTGTTTCTTTAGGCAGGACATTGTTGAGTGATGGGCTGGGAGATTGACCGACTAACCAACAATTCTCCCGTGGCAGTGCATTGTTGAAATAGAGGACAGGTAAATAGGCAATTAGGCCATGATGTGTCTTGTAAAAAAGCATAGCAAGTGGAGAAACTAGCTGTGTAATATTTCCACAGAGAGGCAGAATCAGAGTTGCGTCCATGAGGGTGAGTTTTTTAGGGAGCTGCAAGGTGATGGAGTTACATATTAGAGGAAGTAAGGTACTGTCCTGGCAGGGAAACCCAGGAACTAACGACAAAATAGCAGGGGGGATCCTGTAGCTATGGTCCTGATGATAGCCGTCAGTAACAGATGATGAAAGCTTGGATAAAGGCCACACCGATGGGAATACAAGAGAGGGGTCAAGTTCAAGAGACTTTCAGACTCGTAGGGTTGGAGAGTGGGAATCCAGATGTGAGTGAAGTCACATGTGGTAGCTCAGGCTATCACATGGCAGGCGGACACAGAAAAGATAGGAGATGGGAGAGTTTGGGGGGCAAAAATACCAAGTTCAGATCGTGGTGTCTGCCTTTGAGGAACCCATGGGGCATTCATGAAGGGGTAACAAACGGGCAGTGAGTGGGTGCAGAAGGCGGAGTCAGGAGAGGCCTGGGAAGGGACCCATCCTCCCTCCCTCCTCCCTCTCAGAAAAAAGAGAGAGAGAGAGAGAGAGAGAGAGAGAGAGAGAGAGAGAGAGAGAGAGAGACAGAGAGAGAGACAGAGAGAGAGACAGAGAGAGAGATTGATCTACTAGATGTAATGAGGAGGGAGTGGATGGGAGCTGAGGAAGTCTTTGACTTGGGAGGCCACAGGACAGTTTATTAATGCTGTGTAGTATATGAACACTTAAAAACACAGAAATTTACTGTTTTTCTGTGGGGTAAGAGAAAGGAAAAGAGAGGGGAAACAGTGGAGAATGGGTGTTGATATCTGTGTCCCAGTGGTCAGGGTTATGTCAGGGGTAGTAAGACCGAGAAATCTTGTCACACAGACGGCTGTGACAGTAGCCCCATTAATACTTGAGGGCAAAGTTCACCTGTAAAGCCTGTAGATGTCAACAGCATGCTTTTGATACTAAGCTGGCAGAGTAGGACAATCTTTTCCTACATCGGAGAGCTAGATCAGATACCTTTCCGAGGTCACTTCTACTCCTAAAAATGTATGAGTCTGCAGGCTTTGATCCTTTATTATCAAATGTACAAGTATTTCTGACAGAACTAGTTCTTAGGTGAATGCTCACTTAGACAATTTCAATTTTCTTTGCTTGCCCTTTCTGGGATCTTCTTTTTCTCCAGTTTCAGCAGTATTCTGTAGCAAGTCATAAACCTACCATTTCTTTATACTCACCAGATGCAGTCATTGTATTAAATAAAATATCTCAATTAATGTCTTCAACCATTTACCAGTTCCTTCCTTCCCTCCCTCCCCCTCTCTCTCCCTTCCCTCCCTCCCTCCCTCCCCTGCATCCCTTGGGACTGTACCATTGCTATTGCTTTGATCTCAATGAGGACATTTTGCAAAATGGTTCAATAGTGCTTAATATATCTCAAATCTTTAGATATTGAAAACATACGTTTACATTTTAGCAAGTCACTGGGCTGAGAAGAAAGGGTTGCATGGGTTTTCTAACACGGTAGCCACCAGTGGTCTAGATAATTTACATCAGAAACAGGAAAATATTTAGAACCCTTACCACGTAGACCAGGAACTGCCAGCCAACAAAGTAATACTGTACTGTTCTTGCTGAGATAGCCTGGGACACATTTGGAGCAAAATTCACCAATAGATATGTTCCTGCAAATGCCACCGTCATGCCTTTGAATAAAAAAAAAAGAAGAGACAAACCAAATTGAAAACCACATTAGAGTTTTTCTTTTTCTCTCTTTCCAGTTGGGGCAGGGTCCTTGCTATGTAGTCTGAGCTGGTTTGGAACTCATTCTGTAATATGGGCTGGCCTTGAACTCACAACTCCTCCTGTCCCAGTCTCTCAAATACTGGGACTACAGGTGTGCGATATCAGTTTGGCTACCTTAAAGCTTTTCTTAACACACCGTCCCCTCTAAGGGAGTATTATCTGTTGAAATTTAAAGTATAAGTCACCAAACTGTCCCTGAAGAGCACCAGGTCTTTAGAGGGGGATAAAATCCAGAAAGCAGGACATAATGCCAAACTCTTTTGTCCCAGGTGAATCCCATCCTCCTCAGGGAGTTTCCCCAAACACAGAGAGTATCAGAACAGGCACGGATGGAGAGGTAAAGACACACTCATCTGACTGTTTCTACACCAGTGAAGTACAAGCGATCTACGTTGACCTAGACCATTTATATTTAGATGGAAGTGCCTGGACTGTAGGGTAGGGCAGTCCATCTCATGATGACCAGCTCTCGGTCACTCATTCCTGGAGCCCGTGAGTCTGGGTGATGGAGACTTTGAAACTCAGCAATGGGCACTTTAGTCATTGATGGCAGCCCTTCTGAAAGTAACTGTGGTGAGAGGGACCCCACTCCAGAGTTCTAATGATCTACTAGGTCTAGAATCCCAGACCATTGCTATCTGCTCATCATTTTAGCATTACTCAGAACCATGGGGGAGGCAGCCACAGGAGGGATATAAAGGGGGGCAGCCCCCTCTGAAAAGTTCTAAAACTTGCCTATTGATATACAATTAGCAGCCTGAGCAAAACTTTATCGAAGTAGCCATTTTCAGATACTACTATTGGAAACACACCTTCTTTCACCACTGAGCATATCTCTGTCGTGAATATAACTTTCAAATAGCCTTGAACCCAACTGGAAGAGTCTGGTCTATCCATGAAAGCTGACAGTGTGTGTGTATGTGTGGGGGGCTGATTTCCTACCCCTCTTAACCACATGGTCTAGGTTTTGAACTCAGTTTCGGAGTTTAATGTTGCATAAGTTTGACAGCAACCTATTGAGGGCCTTGTGAGGCTACAAGTCTCCCTCATTTATCTTATAATATACTGTGAAGACAAGATTATACACATAGCTTTTAGAGCTATTTCTGATGAGAACTTTTAAAATGAAAAACAGTATACACTATTAAACACTTCAGTAAAAGCAAAATAATAAAAACACATACATGAACCTGGGGAAAAATATTGGCCGGTCATGTTCTTTATTTAGAAAACAAAGGGTTATTTCAAATTAGGTTCCTGGGAAGAAGGGGTTTTTAAAAAATGAGTTCTCTGAACCTGACATGATAAAGTAGCACAAATTTACTGGGCATACTTTAAAATGTCTCAGGGCTTTCAAGGGTTCCTTTTGTGGAGTCAAATTCATGTTGACTTTTAAGTTCCTTCGCCAAAGTTTCTCTCCTCACCTTACATGACCCAGCACCCACTAAGCTTCCCGTGTTGTGATGTAATCTGGAGTTGATGACACCAGCGTGTGGAACAAAATTCCAGAGGTTTATGTATGATGGATCAGCTAAAAGCCAAGTGTCTCTCACTCTCTGATGGCACGCCATGCACCCTGCCCAGAGTCAGGCACCAAGGCTCCTTCCTAGGCTTCCTCTTTAGAGGTATGTGCGCACACGCATGAGCTTTGTTGTTTTCATATAAGCAAGAGTGTATTGTAGACACCGCTTTGCACTGACTTCCCTCTCGCAGAACACTGTGGAGAAAATGTAAGACAAGCTCTCTCTCTCTCTCTCTCTCTCTCTCTCTCTCTCTCTCTCTCTCTCTCTCTCTCTCTCTCTCTCTCCCAAGACAGGGTTTCTCTGTGGCTTTGGAGGCTGTCCTGGAACTAGCTCTTGTATACCAGGCTGGTCTCAAACTCACAGAGATCCGCCTGCCTCTGCCTCCCGAGTGCTGGGACTAAAGTTCTGGAAAGTGATCTGCTTATCCAAAGAGCTGACTTGCATTTAATGGGAAATTGCATTTAATGAGAAAATAGAATTCCTGTAGGCTGGGGCTTGAGGAAGGAGGATGGGCCATATCCCAGGACTGGAGTATCACCCAACATCCAACATCCAGACACTGCTTCCCTACAACTGCCCCATGTTTTTTTTTGGTCACCTCTGATTCTCAGATCTTGGTGTTTGTCCACCGTTCTCAGGGCTAGCTGTGGCTAGAAGGGCCAGAGCTGCAGAAGGCCCAGAGTGTGCAACTCTGTTCTGTTTGTTTCCTTCTCTCTGTTTTGTTTTAAAACCAGTGGGGGGAGGTCTTCCCTAAGCAGTCAAGAGTCCAGCCAACTCCTTCCTGCCCATACTTTCCATTGACAAGTTGGATTAGAGACACCTTATAGACAGCCCCACCGTCTCTGGGCCATCCTAACAGAAATACAATTTTAAATTAACTTTTAGGGTTAATCAGAGGACTCATAGTAGACAGTCAATATCCTGAAATGTATCTGTCCCAGGTTGTCTGGGGTTCTGGCATATTCGGCTGCCTTGATTGGCCCCCCCTAAGAGCACTTTCCCCAGGTCTAAAACATATGATGACTTAGTTCACATGTGGAGATTGACCGCATTTGTCATTCATGAGTGACTCCCCAATAAATAGCTGGCTTCCCTTAGAGAGAAGAGAGAGAGAGAGAGAGAGAGAGAGAGAGAGCAAGAGCTTGCTCTCAGTCCAGATATAGCACCTTAGGACCCCACCCACAAGGGGCGGGTACCTCAAAGACTATTGGCTAAATATGTTCCCACAACAAGTTTCATCTCTTGACTGGCTGTTGTGGGATATTTGTTCACTGTGTGACGATATACTGCTGAAAGGCCAATAGCTAGGCAGGAGGTGTAGGCGGGACTTCTGGGCAGCGAGGGAGGAAGAGGAGGGGAGAATCTAGAGAAGCCAGGCAATGTGGGGAGGAAACAGGAGATACAAGATGAAAGAGATTTCTTCCTATAAACATGTACAATGCATAAAGCAGATCAGAAGCTAATCTGTGCTCTTTACTGTAGGGAGCTCAACTGTCCTGAAAGGGAGGAAGGTAATCTTCATAAACCCCAAACTAATTATTTTATGGGCAAGAATCGCTGCCGTGAAATTGATACCGTGATCAATATTAATACTAAAAACATTATAGTTTAATGAAAGGGGTCAGGAAAATGGTTCAGTGGGTAGAGTGTTGGTTGCTCAAGTCTGAGAGCCGAATTCAAATCCCCAGTACCACAGAAAAAGCTGAGTGTGGCTGTGCACACACTTATAACCCTGTTCGTAGGGGATGGAGACAGGAGGATTATTGGGGATTACGGTTGGCGGCCAGCCAAGCTCTAGGTTCAGTGGAAAATACTGTCTCAAGGGAATAAGACGGAGAGATTGAGTAGGGTGTTTGATGTCTTCCTCTGGTCTCTACACTTGCCTTTACACACATGTGTGCAGACCACACATGTACACCACCCACATTAAAACATAAAAGCAGAATAAACACAATTCTAAGTGCTTTATACGTGACTAACTTAATGTTATGACAAATCTGTGAGAAATGACTAGAATAGTTCTTCTCTGTCGGTGGGAATACATTCCAAAGCCTCCTTGTGCCTGAAGTCTCAGAGAGTACAAACTTCTGTTCATACCATGTATTTACCTATGATAAATCTTAATTTGCAAATAGGCACAATAAATGCTGAACAATAACTCACGACAAAACAGGACAACGGAAGCAATATACCTTAACAAGTTATCTAAAACTTACAAATTGCTTATTTCTGCAATTTTCCCATTTAATATTTTTGGACTGCTGTTGGCCATGAGCCACTAAATCCACACAGTCAGCAAATACCTGGATAAGGGCAAACTGTTTACTATTATATAATTATACTATTACAACATATATTATAAACAAATCCTATAGTATATAATATACACAATGTATAATGTATTACCTTTATTACTACCTACATTTGACAAATGACAGAGAAAGGGGATAACTGTTCTGCCTGGTATTTTCCAGCTAATAAGTGGAAAGCTTGGCCTGGAACTCAGACAACCTATTTTCTTGACTATTACAGTCAAATGCCTAGTGACTGCATTAGGCAGGGCTGCTGAGTGGAAAATATTCACTTGTCAGTCCACCTGAGTGGAGCCCTCATGCTGTACAGAGCACACAGAGACTGGACAGAGGCTTCTGACAGAGGCCTGGAGGGTCCTGGACTAGTTTCAGGTTATTTTGACCCTAAATTTCCTTTAGGAGAGCATTCCAAGTGGGTGCTCCCAGAATGAGACTTATACCCCACTGACAAACACTTCTAAGACATCAAGTCTATTTGGGAAGAGGTGGGTGAAAGAAACTTGGGCAGTTCAGTTCTTTTCCTGGAAGGCCTCTCAGGTGAACCGGTATGTTGACGTTTTCTGACTCCCCCACTGCCCCCCCTCCCCAGACAACAAACTTATCTTGATCAACATATTGGCCAATAATACTGCTCTGAAGAGGTGTTTTGGGGAGTATTTTATACTTGGGAAATGCTTGACATTTAATGGTATTGCTGTGAACTCAGCCTTTGTCTAGGAGGCTACTGGTCTGCTACCAGTCTCCAGAGGCATATGGGAAGGGACGGAACATGAAGGGAATGGAAGGACCCAAGTCTGGAATCCGGGTGCCCCTGTCCCCCGGCTCCTCAGTGTGCTGAGTAAGGCAGATGTGTTGGTGGAGATTCTTTCCTGCCTGGGCCCCCAGCCACCTTCTTTAGCCCCAAATGAACACACAGATGCCGTATTGGTTATAAAAACTGTTGGCTGATGACTAGGGCTTCTTATTGGCTAGCTCTGTCTTAGTTATTAACCCATTTCTATCAATCTATGTATTTCCATGTGGTCTTATCTTACT
Organism: Cricetulus griseus; assembly: GCF_003668045.3. Lineage (NCBI taxonomy): Eukaryota > Metazoa > Chordata > Mammalia > Rodentia > Cricetidae > Cricetulus > Cricetulus griseus. The sequence goes on along the minus strand of NC_048603.1, from coordinate 16,429,727 downwards.
GGAGAAGGGTCTGGACCTGCTATTCCTTTGTGGTCTACATGGCGACTGTCTTTCGGTGGGCTCTTCCTGCCTACATTTCCCAGAATTCTCCTCGTTCTAGTCCCGCCTACCTTCCTGCCTCTATTGGCCAGACAGTGTTTTGTTCATTGACTGATTAGAGAAACATATATACAGAAGGACGTCCCCCATCACAGATATATTCAGCTCTTTGGCAGATGGCCCTCTACTGGACGATTCTTCTCAATTAAAATTCTAAACTTTGGTTTTCTAAATTTTCTGACTCCTGGATGCTTTCAGGTTTTAAAATCTTCAGCGAACATTCTTTTTGGCCCTGCTTTATCTCTTGATGGATGAGGATCCATCAAGAGATAAAGGTAGAATCAGGATCCATGTATTTACCTTTGTGGAATACCAGAAGCCCCATAATGAACTGGATTCATTGACACTAGGGGAGAAAGCTAGTCCAGAGTCCTCAGGGTCAGGGCAGATGCCTTTGAAGGAGGCCTAGACTGGAAAGTCTTAAGGAGTCTTGGACCCGCCATCAGGAAGCCTCCCAATCTTGAGGCTGCTCGGATATCAAGATGGACACTCTGTCCTCTCAACTAGAACGGTGCTATGCTTGGCTGGATCCTATTCTAGACAAACGAACCCAACATTGATGATGTTGGGTCAGGGGGTGAGGAGAAGGAAAAATTAGTGGCTGAGGTGGTCTCACTATCAGTTTGGGGAAACCATTTGTAGGTGACTTGAAGTAATCAGGTTATTGGTCTCTGGGGAGTGTGAGGAGTTTACTGTAATTGTGTCTGATGATATTATTATCTGGGCCTAAATCAGCATGGTTCTCATAGACCATTAGCTGCAGTAGTTTGATGACTGATGGAGAAGAGGAAAATAAGATAGTTTTTGGCCAGGGGAAGGGAAGGGAGGAGGGGTCTGATGTTATTTTAGAGGAAAAATAATCGTTAAAATAATTTAAAATTATTAATCCACTAAGAATCAGAGCAGGGGCCAAAGCCTGTCAGTGAGTCAATAATGGCTGGTAAGTCTTTTCAGACAAGGCTTTTGTGAGGTCATTTTTTTGAGGCCAGTGGTGAAAGGCTTCATGGCCAGAGAGTAACATTTGGCAATAAATTAGTTCAGCTTGTTTCCACATGGCCTCAAATCTCCATTTGTTCCATCAGGAAAAACAAACTTTCATTTGTTTGAAGAAGGGGGAAAACAAATGATATTCCTTCTCACATTTTGACAATTTAATTTTTAGCATGCACATATGTTAATCTTTAAGAAAACATACCACTAGCTACTCTTTTCCCTGTTTGGTAAAAAGGGAAAAAGAAAAAAAAAAAAACCCAACCAAATAAAAAAAGGGCATTCTTAGCTTTTAAACAGCAGAGCCATGTTTTCTCCAGGCAAAAGCAACGAAGGCGCAAGGAAAGTACTATGTCCTGGATGTCCTCAGTGTAAAGTAAGTCACTGCCACCAGGATAAGCTGGTGGCAATTGTTTGTTGAAGGAAAGGGTATGGAATGGATGACCGCCCCCCACTTTCCTCTGTAACAATACACTGAAGGCAAGAACTGATCACTTTCTTAACGGTGACGTCCCCCTCAAAGTGCATTCAGTTGGAGAGGCAACCAAACCAAACCAGAACCACAGGCTAGTGCGAAACTTGATGTTTCCTCTTGAAAGGCAAGGGCTAACGTTTTGAACACTTACCAGGTGACAAGCCCTGTTCTAAGACTTTTAAGACATGCATACGTAGTTCTGTGGGGCAGGTGGTAGAATCTTCCCTTTAAAGACCAGGAAACCGAGGCTTGAAGAGTTTATTTGCATAACCTCATGTCACATGGCTTTAGGGACATCTCCTGGACCAAAGCCCCCACTCTGTCAGGTTGCTAGGACTAGAATGCTGCTCTGCCAACTGCCAATTATGTGACCCCTGGAATGTTATTTAACCTTCTAGATATGGGGTATTCCTGTATTTATGCAACATATTCCATGTGAAACACAGCATAGTACCCTGGAAAGTAGGTTTAAGAGGTGCTAGTTGCTGTTCACACACGTATCAAAGGATCCCGGCATTAATGTGAGGCTGTAGGGACCCCAGTGTTAATGTGAGGCTTTACTTTATTTTGTTTGTTTTCTTGATGTGTGGTGATGGAGTTGCTCCCAACAGTTGTTTTACAATTTTACCGTTGCCTTCTGGAAATCTCTTGGGAATGATAGTAATATATCAATTATATTGAGACTATTTGTACACGGTGCATAGCAAAGTTGAATTCGATGGGAGGAAGGTTAATTTTTGGCTTTTAGTAGATCTGAGATTTTAAGATACAAGTAAGCCATCTGGATAGATTGGGGTTTCTATTTTATCATCCCTCGTAATTAGGACTTTCATTTACTTTCCTCCCTAATTCTTTAGGTGGAAGCTGCAGTACAGGCATCAAGAGAAACTTACTTTACTTTGTTATTCTTTTAAAATTTTTAATTTATTTTATGTTTGTAAGTGTCTTGGTTTCAGGGCTGGAGAGATGGCTCAGAGGTTAAGAGCACTGGCTGTTCTTCCAGAGGTCCTGAGTTCAATTCCCAGCAACCACATGGTGGGTCACAACCACCTGTAAGGAGATCTGGTGCCCTCTGCTGGCCTAAAGGGTTATATGCAGACAGAGCAGTGTATACGTAATAAATAAATAAATAAATAAATAAATAAATAAATAAATAAATGTCTTGGTTGCAGGTATGCCCACGCAGTACATGCCTGCCTGGTGCCCTTGTCAAAAGGGCATGTGATCCCCTGGAACTGGAGCTATGGCGGTTGTCTACGGCGGTTGTAAGCCACCATGTGGTTGCTGGTACTTGAACCAGGGTTGACCACAAAAGCAACAAGTTCTCTTAGCTGTGGAGCCACCCCCTCTAGCGCCACCTTTTCCATTCTTTGTTCACACTTCCTACGTTGTTTAGTTAGTTTCCTGATTGTCCTCCTCCATGTCCTATATCCATCCGGTCTATGCCAGTTCTATCTTCTGTTAGAGCAAATCAAATGTCACTTCTGCTACTCTTCCTCGGTAGGGCGAGGAGTGTTTCCAAGCTGGGGTGATTTTTTCCTCTCAGGAGACCTTTAGTAATTATGCCCAAAGACAGTTTTGGTTGTTCTAAATGTGGTCGTGGGCTTTAGAGGCACCTAGGAAGCAAAAGGATTGCAGTCCTGCAGGCAGAGGGTAGACCTGAAAGTGAAGATTTATCCACCCCACCTATCAGAAGGCCTCAGTTCAGAACTGTGTTCTAAAGGCTCACACCAGTACGATACATACTATTTTTTTCTTTAAAAACGTATTTATCTATTGTTACATTTGTTTAACTTTGTGAAGCTGTGTTTCTTTGCCGGTCTAAGACACCTGATTGGTCTAATAAAGAGCCGAATGGCCAATAGCGAGTCAGGAGTCCAAAGGATAGGTGGGGCTGGCAGGCAGAGAGGATAAAGAGAAGGGGAAGTCTGGGAGGAGAAGATGAAGGAATTTGAGAAGAGAAAGGGCCAGCCACCCAGCTGCACAGCCAGACACAGACTAAAAAGGAAGGAAAAGATAAACAGAAATAGAGGAAGGCAAAAGCCCAGAGGCAAAATGGTAATCTAAGTTCAGGAAACCTAGCTAACAACAATCCAAGCTAAGGCTGGGCATTCGTAAGCAATCGTAAGTCTCCGTAAGTATTTATTTGGCAGCTGGGTGGCAGGTCCCAAAGAGCAAAGAGTAAAAACAACCAACAACAATTTATTTATATATTTCCCCCGCTCCCTGTTTCTCTTCACTTCCCTTACTCCCTTCCCTCCCCCAGTAAACAAAAAATAATTTATATATTTTATATTTTATCATGGAAGGTAGATTATTTGTAGTTAGGCCTGGTGATGCTTAATTTTAACCATCGACACAGTATAGAGTCACCCAGGAAGGGAGTCTCCATGCGGGACTGTCTAGATCAGGTTAGCCCATAGGCATGTATGAGGACTGTCTAGATCAGGTTAGCCCATGGGCGTGTCTGAGGAGGAGTGTCTAGATCAGGTTAGCCCATGGGTGTGTCTGTGGAAGACTGTCTAGAACAGGTTAGCCCATGGGCATGTCTGTGGAAGACTAGGTTGGCCCATGGGTGTGTCTATGGAGGACTGTCTAGATCAGGTTAGCCCATGGGCATGTCTGAGGAGGACTGTCTAGATCAGGTTAGTCCATGGGCATGTCTGAGGAGGACTGTCTAGATCAGGTTAGCCCATGGGCGTGTCTATGGAAGACTGTCTTAACTATACTTACTGGAAAGACTCAGGCTGAAATTGGGCAACACAGCACTTTGTGTTTGGGTCTGAATTGTATGAGCGTGGAAACCGTGAGTGGGTTGGCCTCAGGCACGTGTTCGCTACTCTCTGCTCTTGGTTGTGGAAGTAACCGGCTATGTCAAGTTCCTCCACTGTGACTTCCCTGCAGTGACGGGCTGTGGCCTGGAACCATGAGCCAAGGAAACTGCCTCTCTCTTAAAGTTTCCTTTGTTGGGATATATACCTTAGTGACAACAACAGAAAGAAAACTGGAACAAGAATGCAATCACAATCATCTCTCTAATTCTATTAGTCAAGATAATTTTACCAGTAATAGTTGAGACAGGAAATCCCTGATCTATACGACCTTATCAAATTGGGTGAACTTAGTCAGTAACCACAAATTAACTTCAAAAGATGGCAGGTGTTAGGTGAAAGGATTTGAATTTTTTTTTTTTGGTGACATTTGATAAATATGAAAAATAATATGAAACCCAACTTTAGCTTTTAAAGCCCAGGCATTGGTTGTTCTTGTTTCTGATTTCTTATGACTTTCCCAAATGATCCCATAAACCACAACATACAAAAAAAGGATTTATGAAAATAATACGTTGGAGGAGAGACAATCACATATGAATGTATTTGGAAAAACATTTTAGCCATGAAAAATCTGACAACGTTGACAAAAAAAAAAAAAAAAAAAAAAAAAAAGAAAAGAAACTCTACCAGCAGAATCAGACCAAAGAGGAGAGGAAAAAGTGAAGACACTTTCAAGACGTTATGCTCAAGAGAAACAGGATCAGGGCCGGGAGAGAAATGCTGAACATACCAACACTGGTGTCAGATTCGGAGCTCACATTGAAAAGACAAAACTCCCTGGGAGAGGGCAGGCATTGCTCTGCTTAAAGTGCAGAAAGTATCTGTATTCATTACCATATGTCAGCAGAAGCAGAGCAGGCTTTCGTCAAGGAAAAAGACACAGACGTCTATAATTCTCATGGATGGTCTTCCCACAAAAGTGAAAAGATGCAATGCATACGAGAAAAGCCATACAATGGAAATCTTTATTATGAACCAGTAAGGTCACTGTTAACTTACATTAGTAACCATATTCCCAAAGAGAGAAATCTACTCTGTTTTTGTTTCTAAAATGTTTGTTTATAGGCGGTGTATGCCTGTGTTGGTGGTTCACGGTGGAGGACCAGAGGTCGACTCTGGTTGTCTCCTCTATTTTTTATTTTTGATCTTTTAATATAATTGCAACATTTCTTCTTCACCTTCGCCCCCTCCAAACCCTCCAGAACCCCCCCTTGCTCTCTTTCAAATTCATGGCCTCTTTTTCATTACTTGTTAACGCACGCAAGCATGTGTAAGTGCACGCATACATTTTCCCAACTATAACCTGCTCAGTCTGTATGTTACTCAGCGTGTGCTTCCGGAACTGGTTATTTAGCATGGGATAACTAATTACTGTGCTCTTCCCTGTGAATATCTGTTCTGCTCTCAGCGCTCCATCGTTGCCTGTAGGTCTTCATGTAGGGTTGAGGCCTTGTGGGTTTTCCGCCATCTACTTTGGCATATCTATTGATGGTTCAGCTCACGTTTGGGCAGTCATGTAGGTGAGACTTTATCTGTAGCTTCTGATATTACTGGGAGACACAATCTCACAGCAAACTCCCTGATTCTCTGGCTCTTACAGCCGTTCTGCCTCCTTCCCTGCCATGTTCCCTGGACCTTCGGGATGGAATCCTTTACTTTTCAAGGCAGGATATCACTGAACTTGGAGATTTACATCCAGCTAGACTGGCTGGCTGGGAGGACCCCGAGAGCCTCTCTGCTTCCTCAGCCTCCTCAGCACTGAGGTTTCAGAGACATACCGCCAAGCCAGGCTTTTCTGTGAGTTCTGGGATCCTATTCAGGTCCTAATGCTTGCAGAGAGAACACTTTACCCATTAAGCCATCTTTCCAGCCCCTCTGAACAACATTTTGAAGAGAAAATTTCCACGTTACTTTTGGAAGGTGCTAAATAAAACAGGTGCTCATTCGGTGGAGCTAATACTTGGTGACCTTGACTTTTAGGCAGTGTAAATATGTAAATAATGTTCATTAAAGTATCGCAACATAAGCAATAACAATATTGCAAGACAACACTTTGCTTCAGCCGATAATCAGCAGTAGCGTAATGAAAACGAGAGCTGTATATGAGGAGAGGCAGTGTCTCCCAGGGAGAATGCTCACCCCCTAAGTGAGACTTGCAACCGTCTCATTAAATTTCTGTCTTTAAGTATGTGATTTTATAGGCTAGTATTTATTTATCGATCGAGAGGCGCTATAATTAGATGAATTAAACGGATACTCACCCAGTAAATCCGAGGCTCTCAAATTTTCTTTTAGAAACATGACAGAAATTATGGCACTACCTGCAAAGAAAATGGCCATTAGTAGTATTCCAATATAAAAACCATGTATTATTCAGGGCACTATGGAAGAAGTTAAGCATTTCATGTCTTTGCTTTACTTGCTGTTTCCTGAGTAGAGACGCTTGGCAGTCGTGGCTGTAAAAAATGATTGCCTTCCGTGATGGAAGAAGACACGTAGGGACTGAGCGAGGACAGTGACAGCGCCTGGTTACAGGGAGGGCTTCATAAGTTTACTGAATGACTGTGTGGCAAAGAGGGAGAGAAAAGAAAGGGAGGTACGAGGAGAGAAGCAAAGGAATGAAATGGGAGACAGGAAGAGCTAGAAGGGCAGGAGAAGGTAGGAGGAAAGTAAAGAAAGCCGAGAATGATTAACATTTAAATATTTAAAATTTATCCCACACTAAAGCCATCAATCCCAGCATCCTCTCCAAGGCCTCCTCGTCCAGAGCTCCTCCTGGTTCTTCCCTTCACACACCGCACCCAGCAGGCTGCTGGACCCAAGTCTGCACTGCACTCTGTCCTCACTGTCACTTTGTCACTGTCCCCGGCCACACCATCAGAGGAATCTTTCTAAGACGCAAAGCTCTCGTAAATCTCTGATGACTTCTTGTTATCTACAGGGCAAAGAGCAGAGCTACCAGCCGTGGCCCTCGGTGACAGCTGTGATTTCTCTCCGGACACTTTCCTCACATTTGCCCTCAATTTCTCTTCCGTTTTGTGCAGGTCCTTTCTAGAAAACACAATAATAATTCCCGGACCCACCATGTGCTTATGGCTTCTACAATTCTGGGACCAACTCTAGATTCAAGATCACTTCTAGGTCCAGACTGAGCTGGACACCTTAGCCTTATCTTGGGATGGAGTCTGTAGGTGGTTTTTCATTATCTTGGGATGGAGTCTGTAGGTGGTTTTTCATTTATCTGAGACTTATTTTCTTGTCTTCGTCCTTCTATTCCGTGTCGTGCGTTACTCTTCCGGGAATGACTCATGCCGCTGGACTCTCACAGCTGAGCCAGGGCCTGCTGCTATGGGCTCAGTGCAAAGAGGCAGTTTGATATCTGTGTCATGCCTCTTGTAGACTCATTCCCTGACAAATACAGGCACTGGAGAACTCAAAGGTGCAATCATAAAAAAAGATGCATAGTGTAATTTGAACTTGAAATTTTTATTTAAAAACTTAGCTGAGTTTTTCAAAGTAAAAACAGAGGAAAAAAGGTTTTCATTAAAAAACAAAACAAAAAAACCCACTATTATCCTGTAGCCCTACCATAGCCAGGGTTGGTGTTAATACCCATGGCGCCTGTTGCCATAGAAGGCCATGTGGATAACCTGGGGCCATATTGGTGTCCTAGGGCCACCCTGCAGCCAGGGTAATGCTGATCTGGTGGCCTGTGCTGCCATCTGGGGCTGTGTGGATGTCTGTGCCTGCTCCTGTTGCCACTGAAGGCTGTGGACTAGTGGGGTCTGGGTCACCACCTGGGACCATGTTAGAATCTGGGGATCCCGGGAACCATGCTGCTACTGGACCCCATGCCAATCTGAGAGGCCTGTGCAGTCACCCAGGCCCACAGTGACAGGTCCTGCTACAGCTGGGGTCTCTACTGATGTCCCTTTGCCCATGTTACCACAGGGGCCCATGTGAACCCTGTGTTGAGCCACGTGTTTGGAATCCAAGGGCCTTACTGAACTGGCTCTGCACCTTGCTTGGGGGGTGGGGTGGGTTGGTCCCAGAGGCCCAGACTGACCAACTCTACTACCACTCAGGCCGACACCCAGGACTTTGAGTTGGCCCAGCCCAACATGTACCCCATCTGTGACCTGCTGGAGCACATGAAGGGACTGGTCCTGTGGAACCATAGCCATAGGATGTCCATGGCTCAGGTCAACAGCAGCATCTGAGAGGAGTTTCGGTGCGGGTCCAGTATTGATGATGTACTGGAAACCAGATCCCTTGCACCAGACCAACAACACATTACACAATGAACACTCGAAAGTGAAGCTATTTGGACAAAGTGGTCTACTGTGTGACCCAAGGCCACTAAGATGAATGAAGAGATGACGGTAAGGGGAGAAAGATGGAAGAGGTTTTTTTTTTTATTGTTGTTTGTTTGGGACTTTTTACATTTGTTTGTTTTTTAGTTGATTTTCTTGTTTGTATTATTTTTGGTTTTGTTTTCGTTATTTCTTTTTGGGTTTCCCTTTGGAAGGAATGCTGTAGGGGTGGTTATGTAGGGGCTGGGGGATGGGTGGGTTTTGGGTACATGATGTGAAATTCCCAAAGAGTCAATAAAAAATTTATGTTGTTTTTTTTCTCTTAAAGTACTATTGTCTAGAGAAAACTGCAGTTGATATGTTGATTTTTTTACCTTCTCAGAACAAATGATTAAACACTGTTTTCTTAGTGACTACGAAAGCAGCAATTTGCTATGTCATTAAAAATTCTGCACAGAGATAATTTTAATGTCTGTACAATGACCCATCACGTGGATGTCACAGTCACATTTTGAATATGACTATGCCCGGTGTTCTGGTGACTTGTTGAAGACAAAATGACAAGGTCTTCGCTTGAAATAAGCTCAGACGCTCACGCGCTGCCCACCCAGACACTCACACGAGTCGGTCTTTGGTCTTGGCATTATCTCCTGGGCAGGTTATGTTTTCAAATGGAAGTTTGCTGAGTGTATTTGTAATTGAGTGGTTTGGCTCTAAAACATTGAAGCAAGATTTTCTACTGACTCGTGTGAACATTAAATTATCAAATTAAGCCCATTGAATTACGAATTGAGCTTAGTGCAGGTATGAAAATGTGTGTAGAATTTCTATCCTAAGATAGGAACAATTCCAGGAAAACCAGCAGGCATCCTGTGTTTGGAGCCTTAGAGAGGCAGGATAACCAAGGCCCTTACAAACTGCATCCTTTCACTGGCTTCTTACAAAACTGGATAAAGCACCTTTAATCCCAGCACTCGGGAGGCAGAGGCAGGAGGATTTCTGTGAGTTCGAGACCAGCCTGGTCTACAAGAGCTAGTTCCAGGACAGCCTCCAAAGCCACAGAGAAACCCTGTCTCAAAACACTGCCCCCTCCCCCCCAAAAAACCCCATAAAACAAAACTGGACAAAGAATGTTTCTATCTGGAAAGAGACAGACTAGCAATAATAATAATAATAATAATAATAATAATAATAATAATAATAAACAGAACAAGCACCCCGTGGCTGCGCTGAAATACACCAGTGTGTCCCATTCAGCAGTCCTGGAGATGGCGATTTCACAGCGAAGGATTGCAGCAAGAGCAATTGCTTTCAAGGAATGAGGAAGACAGAGCAGTAGGGATAGCTACTTAGTCCTGAACGCCGTGCTTGTGAACCTGGAGTTGCAAGGAGGCTGTGCCTTTCTCAGCTGAGAAACAACTGGTGTTCCTCCTGCTGAGCCAGGGTAGATACGGGCGGGCGGGCACTTCCTCCCCTGCCCCAGGCTCTTTCATGTACACTGCTTCTCTGGAGGTCGGAAAGGACAGTTTCTCTTTTCCTTTGTCGCTAAGCCACAGCTTCATAAATAATCTAACTTTCATAGGAAGTGGGGAGAATGTCACATGGGAAATAATTTCGTTGCTCCCAGCCAAAAAGGACACAACTATAATAAAAACTTAAAATATATGATACGCTTTGAGCGGCATCGACGGACACAAAACACAGGTTTTATGAAACAAATGTGCTCTTTTTCCTCTCTAAAAGAGTTTAGAATTCTAATGTACCTCTCTACTTATCCATTTGCCCAATGATGCTTTTTTTTTTCTGTTTTAAGGGAACAAGAAATTTTTCTGTCGAGGTTTTGTGTGTGTGTGTGTGTGTGTGTGTGTGTGTGTGTGTGTGTGTACGCGTGCGCCCATGTGATTTTATGGAGGTGTGCGCACATGAGGGCAGATGCCTGCGGAGACCACTTGAAGTCACTGGAGTCACAGGTGAGCTGCCTGAAGTAGGTGGTGGGAAACCAGCTTAGGGTCTCTGTAAAGGCTGAGCCGCTTCTCAAGCCCTCTGTCGTAGTTTTGGAGACAGAATCTCCGATTGTTCCTAGAGCTCGGTGTTTCAACTAGACTAGCCGTCAGTGAGCCCCTGGGAGCTGTCACCCTGCCTTGCCCCTAGTGCTGGGCATGTATGCATCACTGCACCTACTGTGCGCGCTAGGGATCGGAACCATGTCCCCAGCCCCTCTACCAAGGCTTTTTTTGTTTTGTTTTGTTTTCATAGAATAAGATATTTATTTAGTAAAGTAATAAAACGACAGGTTACTATGATAAATTTACTTGCTACTCATCTATAAGAAAACTGTGGGTGAAAAATGAGATGTACCGAGCAAACTGACAGTATCTGAGCAACGGCTAATGACATGACTTCCTGGAAGGTAGTGGATTCTTAAAATGAACAAAAATAGACCAAAATACTCCCCTACATCTCTGCAACCAGAAACCTGCAGAGATCAACTGATAACCTAGCGAACTGGAGGGCTTATTATTATTATTATTTATTATTATTATTAATCATTATTATTATTATCCCCATGGTAAAATTTAACATCCAAAATTATAAAGAGGCGTTTAAAAATGAATAATTTTAAAAAGCGCCAAAACAGCACATCTGCAGGTCGACCCCAGGTGTAATTAAACCACAGCCTGAGTCTTTAACTTCAGCTTGTATACTCTGGGGTTGGAGGCACGCTAGGGCAGAGGCTCGTGACTGCCGAAGACACAGAGAATGCTTATAGGGTCCCTATAATTCTTATACGAGGTCCCTGTTTAATTACTAGGTACCTTTACAGGAAAAAAGGAGACCCAAGGAGGAGAATATATGCTTTCTAGGCACTCAACAGTTGCAGAGAGTTACTAACGCCCCAGCGTCCAGACAGGTGCTTTTCCCAGGCAGCGCTCTGAGTTTGCAGTCAATGAACTGCTATTCTTGGCAAGTGGGAAATGTTTACAGAATCCGACACCTCTTCCCTCCCAGCTTATCTATCCGTTACTGACAGTGGATGATCTAACGCAGTTGCCCAGAGGATCATCGGATCTCAGGGCCTGAGCTGCGCTGAGCTGAGCTGTCCTCAGCTCCTTACTTCAGCAACCTTAAGGAGATTCTCAGTTAGCAAGTGTGAGGCTGGTATGTGCAGATGCTGTGAAGACAATGAGCCTGACAGACTCCCTGGTTGTTCAAAATGTCACTGAGGGTGAAAACTAGACCTCCGTACCCTTGGAGAACTCTGGGCTGTGGGCTGCAGAGGATGGCAGGGCGCTGTAAGCTGTGGAAGGGGACCCAAGCTAAGACGTCATCTTCATTTCTCAGGCTGGTGGGATGAAGCACCCGTGCTTTGCGGTGGCCAGGGACCCACTCTGCATATGCAGTTACCCAGGGCTTTAAGAGCACACACAGGAAGCCAGGCCTTTTTGTGATTTTTTTAAAAGTGGCTTCACAAATACAAGGGAAAACCAAGAGGCAGTGCTAACTGTTTCCCATGAAAACTGGGGTCTGTGGGTGAAGGTGTGGCCCAAAGTACCAGGAGCAGACAGCTACATACCCTTTCTTCTTAACAGACAGTTCAGCAGTACTCACCACTGGGAGAAGAAACGCAAGCTTACTATTTGGTGGAAATAAGAGGCCACAAATACAAACATTCACAAGGCAGAGCAGACAAGGAAAAGGCCAGCTTAACCAGTCATAACAGAAAGGCAAGACCACGAGGCTCGCTGCTGACCCAGACGCGGTGGATTCGTTACCTTTCTATGTAGTGACAGCTGCTGGGAATCAATGGGATGGATCTTTGTATGGACTGACCTCACAGTCACCTGGTGAACACTGAACTGTTCACCTTTTTTGATCTGCATCTGGGAATCTGTCTTGAGGCAGTAATTAAACAAAACAAAACAAAACAAAAAAACAACCCCAAACTGGAAAGAGTCTAAGCCTGTCATTACAAAATCACTTTTCCATAGTAGAAAACCAGAACAGGTCTAAGGACCCAGCAGTAACGGACAGAAAATCACAGTTGATAGAAATTACGACTGGAAATTATAAGGATAAGAAAAAAATATTCATATTGTAATATTTTTAAAAATAGCAAATTGCTCTTTATATGATTATGATACAAAATATATAGATAATAATGGTGATTACTCTTTTTTGGTAAAGATTTATTTTTATTTATTTATTTATTTTGGTTTTTCTAGACAGGGTTTCTCTGTGTAGCTTTGGAGCCCATCCTGGCACTGGCTCTGGAGAGCAGGCTGGCCTCGAACTCACAGAGATCCGCCTGCCTCTGCCTCCCGAGTGCTGGGATTAAAGGTGTGTGCCACCAACGCCTGGCTCAAAGATTTATTTTTTAATATTTTTAAATTATGTATGTGCATGTATGTGTGTATGCATGTGTATGTAGGTGGTATGTGCACATGGGTACAGGTGCCCTTGGACACCAGAGGTATTGGGTCCCGTGGATCTGGAGTTACAGGTAATGGCAGTGACTTGCCCAGTGTGGGTTTTGGGAACTGTAAGAGCAGCATGTGGTGTTAACCTGAGCCATGTCTCCAGCCCAGTGGTAACTACGCTATGGAGAATTCTACATGGAACAGTTACTCCCAGGAGACACTTATCAACATACGTTGTACATGAAGACACTTAGAGCAGAAGAGGGTTACTCATTACATGGTCACACAGAGTGTAGACACAGGCACTGACTCACAATATTCACGGTATCTGTTTAAAAGCAGCCAACGGTACACCAGGGGCACATCATTTCCATTAGCTGAGAGGATTCTTTTGCAGAATGCAGTGGTCATGATTCATAACATGTACTCACATTGTTAAGTGGTTAAACAGATTTTAAATGTTCTTAACAAAATATACCGGTGAACTTGACAGGTATGTTAACTATTTGACTTGATCTTTCTACAAAACGTCACCCTGTAGTTTATAAAACACACACAGCTATTGCTCATTACTTAAAAATGTAATTTAATTATTAAAAAATAACTTTAAAAAGAGAAAAATATACCAAAATGTAAACTCTTTTTATTTTTTTAATAGGTGCTATGGTGGGGCCAAAGCCTTGATCAAGGGTATATTCATAGAGAGAAAAGATACAAAACCTTCTAATAATCAAAATAGTACATCCAAAGGGAGCTTCTGTATTTGCTTAGCCTTGAAATTCCAATCAACACTCTTTGGTCAGGCGACAATTACAATGTAAGAGTTGTCCGTGAGTCAATTTTTTTTTTTTTTTTTGTTTGCTTTGACCATCATGAATCACTCAGGTTAATGGAGACCCAAGGTTGCCTGAGACAGCTGAGATAGACAGACAGAAAGACAGACAGACAGACAGACACACACACATACAGAGTGAGAGAGAGGGAGGGAGGGAGGGGCATTCTGATTTACAGTTCTAATAAAAACAGATAAAGGCCAAGCACATTTTTGGTGGCTTCAGCTGGTCTCAGAAGTAGGTGTGCACGCTGACGCTGGCTTCCCTGTTCTTCCTGATTTATGGAGGAATCAACCCCCATGTTAGCCCGAATTCTCTTCTCTGAGGTCACTCAGCATTCGAGATGAGGCTCAGTGCAAGACTGGCTATTTATTATGGAAGAGTTATTTAGTGTAATGTGGCCAAGAGTTGTGTTCTAATATTCACAAAAAAAAAAAAAAATCAGGAGGGGGAGTGGTAGGAAGATGAGAGACTGAGAGTGACAGGTTGTACAAAGTTTGATTTGCATTTATTTCTGTGATGAAGCACAAACCTTCATTAACAGTTAATCTCAAAGGCAGAGTTGGATTGTTGTGTTTTGGATATATATAATATATATATATTATATATATATATTATATATGACAGATGAGGTGTAGATGGAGGCTTTTTTTCTGTTTAGTCTGGTCCCCTTAGACTGGTTTAGTGGACTAGTTTCTCTCTATCCACTGGGTCCCCACAGCCGCTTATGCAATAGCCATTCTGAGGCTTCCTATTAGTCACCATTGTTTGGCCAATGGCTTAGGCTTCTCACTGGCTAGCTCTCTCTCATTGCTAACAATCTGTGTATCACCACACAGTTGTAGCTTACCCGTGATGCCCTGGCATCTTGCTTCCCTGGTGGCGTCTCCTGAGTCTGTCTTCCTTCTCTCTGACCCTTTGTTTGGATTTCCCACCTAGCTAAATTCTGCCTGTCCATTGGCCTAAACAGCGTCATTCATCAACCGATGAAAGCAACACAATTCACAGCATACAGAAGGACCTCCTCCATCACCTCCCTTTTCTGTCTAAATAAAAAGGAAGGTTTTAACTTTAACATAGTAAGATTACATATGGCAAAACGGTTATCAAGCAAGAATTACAGTTACAATATTCAGTCCATTTACATTTGGCAAAATTTAGAGAAAATACTCTGACGTCTATCTGATCTTTGTGAGTTTTATATCTAATTTATCTTTCATCATAACTAAGGAAAACTGTAACTATAGCTATCCGTCTTCAATTCCATCAAAGATCCACTGTTTGAGACAAACAATACAAATTACCAGACAGTTCTAATAACAGGCACCAATGTAGGAAACACACTTAGTCTACAGTGAGAATTTTGTCAATTTTCATTTCCAGGACATTTGACTTATTGTTTTACTTCTATGTTCTCAGGGAACACGGTATGTTGATGACATGGGAAGCAGAAGGCAAAAACAAACAAACAAACAAAATACCTTTGTTAAAAATATCTCAAACTCTGCACGAGAAAGAACATATTTACATAATAATGCTACAAACAGAACCTAAGTCTGGCTGGTGGTTTCTGACCACTATACGGTGGCTTTATTGCATTGCTGCAAAGCAAACCACCAAACACTTCCCTGTCAGCCACAATCAGGCCTCACTCCTGTGAACACATCGAGCGTGTTCACAGGCTCTGCTAGCTCCGAGCCATAGCGAGGCATGCTCTATAATTATCATTCACCACCAGTGGTAGAATTTTTAGGGCGGCGGGGAGGTAGGGGGTAACATGTCAATTGCAATGCATTCCAGGGGTTTCAGATACGAAGCTTTTTGACTGTGACAGTTGAAACGTGTGTTTTCTTATGCAGAGAAAAGTTGTCTCACCATCTATGCTGTTGGGGATGGAAGTGTCAGGAAATCCATTTTGATGAAAATAGTTATATTTTTATGTATTGAGGATAACAAAGATAAGACAATCAATTTCGCAGATGGTGATTTGCATAACTCTAGATGAGGAAATTTACCTGGATTAAGGACAATAATCCTTTCTTTTCTACATTTTTTTTCTTGGCATGCATTAGACCTGAAAAGACTCCAAAAATAAAAAAAAAGGTAAAAATACCACCACTGACAATGCTAATTCCGTATTATAAATTTAATAGCCTATTACTTCATTGCCAGCAATTTGTAAAAAAAAAAAAAAAAAAAAAAAAAAAAGGATGGGTGAAAAAGATGTTTCAAATAAAGCTTTAGATTCAACAATGCTTTCTGCTTGAGAGTGTGTGCTCAGACACAAAATTAAAACATCAGAGCTTTATAGTCCACGTGGTTTATATAAGCTGGGTTTTGGATTAATGTACTGAAGAAAAAATACGAGCCAGGTGGAAAAGAGGTATTTTCTGTATATTTCAAGCGCTAAGACCAATATCCATGTGAAATGTCATCCCGGCGTCCATGAGGGTTTAGGGCTGCCATGAGTTGATCACGTTGGCACTAAGCTTGCTGCTCCAAAGGACAGAGACTCTATGACATCAAGGTTTATATAATGCTACATGTCACTTGCTTATTGGTCTGCTTGCATTTCCCCTCATTTGTTTCTAATAAAAACCATGGAGACTAAAATTTCTGCTTGACATGACTGCTCTGGAATTTCAAGACCCCAGTAGGGCTTACGTGCCGCCCTCTGACTGTCCTCTCTAATGGACTGCAGACAGGCCTGTTAGGGTTTCTCAGAAGCACCAGGGAAACACATGAAACAATGGAGCTCCCACACAGGTCAACGGCTCCCACGAGTTACAACAGCTATCTTACGAGGGAAAAATCAGGGAAAACAGGCACCGGCCTGCTTCTCATCGTCTTCTCGGTGTATTAGCTCCCAGCCTTAATCCAAACTAGTCTGGCAACAGGGTTACTGGTTTTAATTTCTGAGGAAGTTATTCTGGGGCCAATGAGAGCTTGCTGCTGCTACTAACTGCTTGTTCAGTACAGAATTCCAAGTATTCGACTTCTCGTAATTACTTCTGAATTCAACCCATCTCTTCCCTGTGTTCACCTTAGCCATGACTGAGAATGGTGGAAAGTCTGCGTGCTTCACACGACACACACGTGGTGGGTACTCATTCAGTATTTACGTCTTGCCTTTACCTGTGTATTGCCCAAGCATTGCCAACGAAAAGGTTTCCCTCCTAGGCTTGACATCAGTGTGCTCTTAAGTGTAGAACTGAAAAGTAGCGTCGGTACTTCCCACCCACTCCCTCTCTGTAGCCTGGAATCAATCTCCTTCCAAACTCTCCTGCCTTACCGCCCTAGGATAAGTTGACTTTATACCGAGTGAGGTTCCCTATGAATCTCCCCAATTCCACATAGCCCCCGTTTCTGGATTGTAGGTAACTTCCTTATTTCTATCACCAGATACTGACATAGAGCATAGAACCTAGTTATGGAGGTATAAAGTAGACAACAATTAAGTGTGAGGCCATAGTTCATAGATGCATGAATGGTCTTATTCATCCCCTCTGGGATAGGCTTAGGAACATCCTAGCATTCACAGGTGTGGATACTTTCTTTTCCTCTTTTGTTTTTCAAGACAGGGTTACTCTGTGTAACAGTCCTGGCTGTCACTCTGTAGACCAGGCTGGCCTTGAACTCACAGAGATCCACCTGCCTCTGCCTCTGGAGTTCTGGGATTAAAGGCGTGCTTGCAGTGATTAATTTGTACAACATTAGAAATTGAAATCTTCTGGTGGAGAAATGGCAGTTAAGACTACACAATGTTCTTGCAGAGGACCCAAGTTCTGTTCCTAGAACTCGTGTGTGTGTGTGTGTGTGTGTGTGTGTGTGTGTGTGTGTGGTGTGTGTGTGTGTGTGTGTGTGTGTGTGTGTGTGGTGTGTGTGTGTGTGTGTGTGTGTGTGTGTGTGTGTGTGTGTGTGTGTGTGTGTGTGTGTGTGTGTGTGTGTGTGTGTGTGTGTGTGTGTGTGTGTGTGTGTGTGTGTGTGTGTGTGTGTGTGTGTGTGTGTGTGTGTGTGTGTGTGTGTGTGTGTGTGTGTGTGTGTGTGTGTGTGTGTGTGTGTGTGTGTGTGTGTGTGTGTGTGTGTGTGTGTGTGTGTGTGTGTGTGTGTGTGTGTGTGTGTGTGTGTGTGTGTGTGTGTGTGTGTGTGTGTGTGTGTGTGTGTGGTGTGTGTGTGTGTGTGTGTGTGTGTGTGTGTGTGTGTGTGTGTGTGTGTGTGTGTGTGTGTGTGTGTGTGTGTGTGTGTGTGTGTGTGTGTATGTGTGTGTGTGTGTGTGTGTGTGTGTGTGTGTGTGTGTGTGTGTGTGTGTGTGTGTATGTGTGTGTGTGTGTGTGTGTGTGTGTGTGTGTGTGTGTGTGTGTGTGTGTGTGTGTGTGTGTGTGTGTGTGTGTGTGTGTTGTTGTGTGTGTGTATGTGTGTGTGTGTGTGTGTGTGTGTGTGTGTGTGTGTGTGTGTGTGTGTGTGTGTGTGTGTGTGTGTGTGTGTGTGTGTGTGTGTGTGTGTGTGTGTGTGTGTGTGTGTGTGTGTGTGTGTGTGTGTGTGTGTGTGTGTGTGTGTGTGTGTGTGTGTGTGTGTGTGTGTGTGTGTGTGTGTGTGTGTGTGTGTGTGTGTGTGTGTGTGTGTGTGTGTGTGTGTGTGTGTGTGTGTGTGTGTGTGTGTGTGTGTGTGTGTGTGTGTGTGTGTGTGTGTGTGTGTGTGTGTGTGTGTGTGTGTGTGTGTGTGTGTGTGTGTGTGTGTGTGTGTGTGTGTGTGTGTGTGTGTGTGTGTGTGTGTGTGTGTGTGTGTTGTGTGTGTGTGTGTGTGTGTGTGTGTGTGTGTGTGTGTGTGTGTGTGTGTGTGTGTGTGTGTGTGTGTGTGTGTGTGTGTGTGTGTGTGTGTGTGTGTGTGTGTGTGTGTGTGTGTGTGTGTGTGTGTGTGTGTGTGTGTGTGTGTGTGTGTGTGTGTGTGTGTGTGTGTGTGTGTGTGTGTGTGTGTGTGTGTGTGTGTGTGTGTGTGTGTGTGTGTGTGGTGTGTGTGTGTGTGTGTGTGCGTGTGTGTGTGTGTGTGTGTGTGTGTGTGTGTGTGTGTGTGTGTGTGTGTGTGTGTGTGTGTGTGTGTGGTGCCTGTGTGTGTAGGGTGCGTGGGTGTGTCTTTACTATTACCTGTAACTCTAGCTTCAAGGAGTCTGATGTCTCTGGCCTCTGTAGGCACTTGCACATACCCACACCCCTCCTCCTTATAAATTAAAATAAATCTTACAATTAAAGAACAGGAATTGATGTTTTTTAAGCACTTAGGTCCTTCTCATCAGTCATCAAATCCAGAGCAATTCTGCAGGCTGTGTTGCATGAGTTCTTGCGTCAGGCTCTCTCTGATGATAAGCAGTGAGACACACAGTCCCCGGTCCCCAGGGTCTCAGGAGGATGGCTAAGCAGACGCCTGGGTCATTGTGACTATGTGGAACATTGCTGAAGAGCAAGTGTAGGTCAGGCCATTGTTCACCACTGGGCGTTGTGTAAGTTGCTCAGTGCACAGAGACCCCATAAATATTTCTCGGGATAGTCGAAAAAATTCGCAGATAGACAGATAAATTATCGTATGGTGGGGCAACCTTTTTCTAACTCACAAAACTCCACCATGCACATGAGAAGCTGGTCCGGGTAGAATGTGAAGAGAGCAGAGAATCAGATTGCTTAACTCAGTCTAGAAGATAGGAAAGGCCTCCTGAGGAAGAAGGGCTACCTAGATAAACAGGGTTGGCAGATCAAAAATCATTAAAATGCCAAGTATATAATTTCTTCCCCTTCCTTCCTTCCTTCCTTCCTTCCTTCCTTCCTTCCTTCCTTCCTTCCTTCCTTCCTCCTTCCTTCCTTCCTTCCTTCCTTCCTTCCCTGCCTCCCTCTCTCCCTCAGGGTTCTTTGAGACAGGGTTCCTCACTAGCCTAGAACTCACCAAGTAGGATAGGCTGACCAGCAGGCCCAGGGATCCACCTGCCTCTGCCTCCCCAGATTGCATTACAAATGCACAAACCTGCCCCCCTCCCCCACCCCCAGCCTTCCATCTTAAGTGGAGCTCAGGGCATTGAACTCATGTTCCAATTGAGCTATTGCACCAGCTACTATCTAGTGCGTCTTTTTAATGGATTTCTGGTACAATAATAAATACCTTCTAAAAAACATACATACTCAAGTCATAGTTGGAGATAAACACTAGCGTGCCCTCAGCCGGAGTTAACATAGAGGAAACAGAACTGCTCTGAATAGGGCAGGAATAGGTGGGCCACACGCTTAGCGGGCAAAGCTTTCTTCACCCCGATCACCTTCCTTCCTCTCTCCCTCCCCCTTTTCTTCCCACCACGATTATTACTATTTTTTTTTTTTTGCTTTTTGCTTTTTTTTTGCTTTTGTCTTCTTAAAATACATTTTTATTTTATTACTTGAGACTTTCTTACAATTTATACTTGGATCGTATTTATTGCCCACCTCTTCCTAGATCTGCCCCACCTCCTCACCTCCCCCCCCCAAAAAAAACCCTTTGTGTCCTCTTTAAAAAAAAAAAATAGTCCGTTCCCTCTGACGTGCACTGTCCATATACTGCTGGGTGTGGGGCCGTCCCATGGAGATCATGGGCCTGCCAGAGATCACATCCTTATCGAAAACTGATTCTTGCTGCCATCAGCTATCAACATTGCCCCAGGTGGTGGTGGGAGCTACGAGCCCCCCACTCCCTGCCACAGCTGCTGTGAGCCCATGAGTGGGACAGGTCTATCGTCAGAACATGCCCGTTTACACTGGTTTACCCTGGTTCTCCCTCACAGTTGGCTCTTAAAATCTTTCTGCTCTCTCTTCCAAGATGGTCCCTGAGCCTTGGGAGGGCGTGCCTTTTCGCAAGAAAGGGTCCTCTCATGTGTCAGCCATGGCCAGCCTGGTTCTTACCACATAGGCCAGGCTGGCCTTGAGCCGGTGGCAATCCTCCAGCCTCGGCCTCCTGAGCGCTGTATTACAGGTCGGCACTACCATAGAGGGCCTTGTACCTGTTTTATAAAGTGTGCTTCGCCTTGGCCTCTTATTTGGAAATTCTGGAATTTTACCACACGTTCGTGAGGAAAACGTGGAGGAGTTGGAGAATAATTGCTGCTTCATGGATGAACAATTTCTACTTTCTGCTTCCTGCAAATTAACCGCCGCATGGGTAAGAACAATGCCAGGCATTCCCAAATTGGCTCATCCATTTTAGAGCAAGGAACAAACTCCATTATAAAGAATGCTGTGCTCTGTTTCTGCTTAACGATAATTATAATTATATGCACACCGACAGACAATAGCTGCTGCTGCATGTCAAACAGTCTTATGTGGCTGAGCTTACTTGGGTCTTCACAGTCAATGCCGAAATAGCAACTATTTTTACCGCCATTTTACAGATTAGTGATCTGAGGCATTAAAAATGTTTAAAGCTACGTGCATGAGGATCCAGAGCTGGGCAGAGCTGGCCAGGGCAAGAGTGAGAGCCAACCAGGCAGTGTGTCTCCCGAGCTGTGCTCATTCATGGCTGTCCTACTAGCTGGTTTACTGGGGGCACTAGTCAGACTAGGATCTATGAAATTGGAGGCCCATGAGCTTCCCAAGAGAAACGCAAAACGAATCAACACCTAAAGTTAATTGTACTGCAGTTCGGCCACCAATTTTAGTCAGAATGAGCTTCAGGAACCTGTCTACGGAGAATCCAAAGAATCCGACACTCATTGCTGGAGCGAGGCCTGGGCACAGAGCCTTACTTCAGGGTTCTTCCCACTGCTAACATCTCTGCCTAGCATGGGGTGTCTTTGAGCTTCAGCTAAAGGGTTTTCTGCAGAAACCACTGGATCTAAGATTTTTTCATGTAAAAGTGACCATGGCCACTGGGTTCTGTAGACGTGTTTATGGTCGTCCTCTGAAGCTACACAGTGGCTCAAATCCCATGGAACTCTCGACCCCAAATGGCAGATACCTCTGTGATGATGGAGTTCTTTCTAAAACTTTCTAGTACATAAGTAATAGAATGATAGTGTATATATGGCCTACAGAGTCAGTTCTCGCCTTCCAGGGAAGCGATTCCAAATGCACAATCATGACCACACACACACACACACACACACACACACACACATATTTAAAAGCAAAAGACAGAAGAAAAATCATAAACTATGTAACGTCCATGAAAAATTATAGCATACATTATCTTTTTTTTCAAATCCCAAGGGAAGGTTCACTTCTTTCTTAAAGTTCCCAACGAGAGAAAAGGTGAGAAAATGTCAACAGAGCCTTCTTGCCTGTCTGCAGAACCAGCCATTTGTTTTGAGAATTGTTTCCCATTCCACACCCTTTGGCTGTGATTCAGGGGGAAATTTTGCTTCGCTGGCAGCCCCCAGCATCCACACACTCACCTGCAGCTCTAGCGAGCTGGGGAACAGTGTTTATGAGCAAATAGTGTTGTGTATAAAGGCTGAAGGGGAGGAAATGATTTGTACCTGAAGCTATAAACTCATTTCTTTGGATAGTTTTTTTTTTTTTTTTTTTAAACATAACTTTACTGATTTTTTGGGAATTTCACATCCTGTACCCCAATCCCACTCATATCCCAGTCTTTCCATATCTGCCCTTTGCTCTTAACAAAAGACACAAAAGAAACAGAAACAAACAAAAACCCACTTTGCTCCTGTTTTCCCCGCCTCTCTGTCACATACCTATTTGTCAGAGTGGCCTTGGGAGCTGCTGTGTGTCACACGGTGGACCCCTTCGTCCAAACAGCTTCACTTGTAAATGTTCATTGCGATGGGTTGTTGGTCTGGTGCAAGGCGTCTGGTTTCCAGTACATCATCAATACTGGACCCTCACTGACACTCCTCTCAAGATCCTGCTGTTGTCCTGACCCAATGGACATCCTATGGCTGTGGTTCCACAGGACCAGTCCCTTCATGTGCTCCAGCAGGTCATAGTTGGGGTACATGTTGGGCTGGGCTAACTCGAGGTCCTGGATGTGGGCCTGGGTGGTAGCAGAGTTGGTCAGCTCAGGCCTCCATTGGGAACACCAGCTTCAGGTGAGGGGTGGAGCCAGCTCTCCTTATTGCAGGGCCAACTCTCCCTTGACGGGCGGGCTCTTCAGTACCTAAGCTACTGGGCCAGCTCTCCTGTGTGGGGCAGGACCAGTTCTTCTAGGGCCAGTGTTGATCGAGGAGCAGGGCTCAGTGTGGAGTCTGACTTCAACATGCGTGGTCCTTCGTGGCCCCCAGAGGTAACAGGCCTTGGACATCAGCACTGACCTCAGCTGCAGGAGGACTACAGACCCAAGCATGGCTCTCAGCAGCAGTCTGGGTCTGGATATCACCATGGCTCTGGGTGGCAGTGTTGGACACTCAGATCAGTATGGCCCCAGTGGGAGCCTGACCCTAGGACACCAACATAGCCTCAGGTGGTGGCCCAGACCCTGGGTGTCCGCACAGCCTTCCATGGAAACAGGAGCCATGGACATCCATACGGACCCTGGCTATGGGAGGATCACAGACCCAAACATGTTGCTTGGCAGAAGTCTGGGCCAGGACATGACCATGGCCCCAGGGTGGCAGGGTGCCAGGGTGCCAGGGTGGCAGCCTGTTCCCATTGCCTTCTCTTCAGTTCTGTTGTATGTCTTTGTCTCTCTTTTCTTCACCAAATATTTGCTCATCATAATGATGCCAGCAAGGCACCTTGTGGGCCTGTGCGTGTTCTTCCACCTGCCAGGGCAGAGCTGTACCAGGGGGCATCAGAAGGGTCTCTGGACAGTTTTAAATGGTCAGAAAGGAGGTAGCTAAATTGTTCTCCAGTGGGAACATTAACTGAAGCTAAGAGTGCACAAAGAACAATGGCTTCCATCATTGTGAAAAGCTCCTCCGACCAGGCAGAGGGATGGATCAAGGTGGAGCGGGGACCTGGGACCTGGGAAGGGGACACACTAAGTAGCAGGGTGGAAAACATAAGTTCCTGGTTATTAACGAGAGCCTTGAGCAAGTGCAATGACAAGCCGATTCACAGGACGGCTTCACTGACAAGTCACTTCGGCAACTTGGGAATCCTCATCTTAACTACCCTTTATGCTTTCCCAAGAGCTAGGAGAACATGAGGTAAACAGAGTCAATGCAACGTGGTTCGCACGGCCTTTCCCGTGGGTGGCCACTCCCTGGTGCTGCCCACACGCTCCTTCCTCAGACATTTCATGGAAGGAGCATGAAACAGAAAGAAACGAGAGCAGAGGTGACGGAATGCGTGACCCGAAGAGAACAGAAAACCAGAAAGGCCCCTCTGTCTCATGTTGACAACTGAATAAAAACTCTCACCTGTCAGTTCTCATACACTGAGAAGAAAAACGTCTAGGGTATCGGTGGATATGCAACAAAATAGAACCCATACCCTGCTTACTTATTTTACTGGGATGCTAAAAATGGTGAATGACTCTATAAATTCTGTCTCCTCAGGGTGGTATCAGTATATGGATGTTTTTTTGTGTGTATGTATTTATGTTACATGCATGTGTGTAAATGTGTGTGGGTGCTGCCCTGTGTGTATGTGTGGAGAGGCCTGAGGACAGTGTCAGGTGTCTTCCTCTATTGCTGCCCACCTTATTTTCTTCAAACAAAGTCCCTCACTGGACCTGGAGCTCACGGTTTCTGCTGGACTGCCTGGCCAGTGAGTCCCTGGGATTCAGCCCTCTCTGTCCCACCTGCTGTTTTGAGTTTACAGGCAAGTGCTACTCTGCCTGGCTTTCCCATGGGTACCTGGGATCCAAACTCAGTTTCTTGTGTTTGTGAGGCAGGCGTGCAAATTTCACCCATGCAGCCATCTCCCCAGGCCTCAATGTGGGGCTTCAACAATTCCCAGAAAGTGAAATAAGTTTTCCTTACAAAACATCTATTACAATAATCTTAAATACTTGAAAACTTAAGGAAACGAGAGGCTTCCTAAATAAAAGGGAATTCTCTCCATATATACATTCTTTCAGCTTAAGCTACAAGCCCTCGAGAGTGCCACGTCGTATTTTGGAGAAATGTGAAACTCGGGGCCACGTGGTCACCTGATGTGCTCAATGCTGTCATTCACAACAACTACCGGGTTGTTTCTAGATTCACAGAAATTTAGAAATATGCTGTTTCCATAGCAGCAGATAAAGAATAAAACCCAAAAGACTTTTTTAAATTAGTTTTTAACAAGGCTTGTAGAATTTATCCTCCTTGTTAGCAGGGATTTTTGCTCCTTAAAAAAAAAAAAAACTCATTTTATTCATCTCTAAATGTACTTAGTCATATGAACTTTGGAGGTGGATAATTGTGACATTACTATAAAACTGTGCATTCTTATGGTAATGCAGAATAATTCACATTTGACTTTTAATGCTAACGGTAGGCCAAACTATGATTCAGGGTCAGACAACAGTGATCCACAACTGCGTGTATTGTCAGTTTAACATAAAAATAAAATGTAACTGCATACAAATATTTTTCCATAAGAGATCAGTGGTCAAAAACCACAGTATAACACTTAGAGTGACTTCTAACTTGTTAAGACTCAGATGTTGCGAATATGACCTTTACGCGTAAATGGGACAGCTACAGAATGCATGTTTCTGTGTTGCTGGTGTGTGGCTCGGGAGAGGGCACTTGTGAAATTAGAACTGTTACCCTCTGACAACAGACTCAGAGAATCGGAAATAAGACGCTCTTCTGTTGATGGGAGATGTCCTTCTGTGTATATGTTTCTCTTATTGGCTGATGGATAAAACATTGATTGACCAGGTAGGAAGCATAGGCGGGGCTACCAGACCAGGGGAAGGAAGGCTGGGGAGAGGAAGGCAGAGGGAGCCCACCTAGAGACGCCATGCTGCTCAAGGAGTAACATGCTGGGCTACGGGTAAGCCACAGGCTCGTGGCAATACATAGCCTAATAGAAATGGGTTAATAATTAAGACAAAGCTGGCCAGTAAGAAGCCCTAGTTATCGGCCAAACAGTTTTATAATTAATATAGAGTCTGTGTGTTTATTTGGGGCAAAGCGTCTGTGGGACCAGGTGGGACAGAAACCTCCATCTTCATTCTGTGTTATGTCTCTTGTTGATTAATTTATGAACATCTTAATCACCAAAATAGGGGTAAATGGCCCACCTGTAACCGACATACAGCCCAAGGGTGCGATCAAAGTGATGGGGGCAACTCCGTAGGCTGCGAAGTTGCCCATTTCTCCTACGGCCATCAGCAGGGTGCCACTCCACCAAAGCACGCTCTTAAAGTACGGCTTCGGTAGGTCTTTCTGGGCCAGATGAAGATGAGAGTATTTCTGGAAGCAAATCAAAAAGTAAATAGAAAACATTTCCACCCGATTAAAACTTGCGGTCGATTTTTTACGTTACTTTTGGGGACAGGTTCTCACTGTCTATCCCTGGTTGGCCTGGTGCACACTGTATAGACCAGGCTGGCCTTAAACTCTCGGCGATCCCTCTGCCTCTGCCTCCTTAGCGCTAGGAATAAAGGCGTGCGCCACTAAGTCCTGCTTGCTTTGAAAGTTTACATGTCCCTTCACACCAGAGCCTTCTCATCCATTTGCGGACTATCTCGGGGCTTTCTGTTTGTCTATCAAGCAGTTAGCACACTGCTTTTCTCCCCCTGCTCACAAGTCTGTAAAATGTGTACCCTCATTGCCATCTGAAGGTAAGTATGGGGGTGAGGACCTTTTCGGAGCACTATGCCAAGATGGTTTATTTTTAGAATTTAAAGCAGCTCCAGATCCCAAAAGAATCGTTAACAAGATAAAGGCAGTGAAGTATTAAAGACGGTGTTTTTAGAAGGGTTTCACGTGTATCTTTGGGTGAAGCATCTACCACAATTGATAGAGCATGGCAGAAGGCAAGCTGCTGGGAGCTGTGGCAGGCAGACCCATTTCATAGCTGCTCTGAATATTTCTTTGCATTTAAAACGTAAGTGCAATGCACTATAGGCACAGTTCAGTGGTAGTGAACTTCATGAGCCTGCACAAGGTCCTGGGCTTCACCCCCAGCATTGCAAAAAAGGAAGGGAACCTATGTGTCCCGAGGAACTCATTATAAACATTTCTATGATAACTGAGCATATTTCCTTCAAAGACTAGTAGACTGGCCCAGATCATCTTAAAACATAATTAGAGGTCTAGAAGAAAGCATAGAACATTAAAAAACAAAACAAAACAAAACAAACACCTCAATTGTGAACTAGCATGCCACAGAGCACATGTAGAGGTCAGAGCACAGTTTGGGAGGCTGGTTCACCCCTTCTACTGTGTTGATCCTAGGGGTTGAAGTCTGGCTATTGGGCTTAGAGGCAAATGCTACCCACTGAGCCATCTTCCTGCCCCTGAAGTTCTTTTTAAATAAATGCTACTGGGTCTAACATGCCCCACAATGGTTCATGTATTAAAGGCCTGGTTTCAGCTTTTGTGTCTCTAGGGGATGGGGATCCTTAAAGAGGTAGGACCTACTTGAAGGAAGTTAGGTACCGGGGGTGTGTCCTTGATGGGTTATTGTAAACTTTCCTATTGTCCCCTCCACCCTGCCCTGCTTCCTGGCCACAGCGGGTGACCAGACCTCTTCTACCATGTGTTCCAGCCATGATGTACTGACTGCCACAGGCCAAGAAGAACAGTACAAAGTGGACGTGAGCCAAAAATCAACCTTTTCCTTGACCAGTAGATTTTCCTCTGGTACTTTGTCACAGCGACGGATCTCAGTAAAATAAAACATGATTTATTTCCGTATTTTTTCAGGAATAAGTACATTTCTTAGAAATTACTAACAATTATATTAGGCTATGGTCTAGTGAAGTTTTACATAAAATGATATAACATTCAAGGAGATATCTTGATATCCAGACCTATTTTAACTCAGTAGCTTTAGCAACTAGATTGGTTTGATTCTGTTTCAAAGCGACTTGCTAAATGATTTAAAATTTAGATTGAATTCATGGCTTGGTTTAAAATTCAGATCTCATTCATTTTTTAGTTTAGTAACAGCAGTCCTATCAGGTTTCTTTTCCTTTCTCTCTCTCCTTCTTTCTTTCCTTCTTTCTTTCTTTCTTTCTTTCTTTCTTTCTTTCTTTCTTTCTTTCTTTCTTTTTTGTAGCTTTGGAGCCTGTCCTGACACTGGTTCTAGAGACCAGGCTGGCCTCGAACTCACAGAGATCCGCCTGCCTCTGCCTCCCGAGTGCTGGGATTAAAGGTGTGTGCCACCAACGCCGGCCCTGTCAGGTTTATAATTCAGTTGGAGTTCTTACTGTATATCCAACATTCTGCAAGACCTTTAGTCTACACAGTTAGATGGCAAAATATAATTTCCTCCTCCTCCTCCTACTCCCCTGGATGAAAGAGCTTGAGAAGCAGAAATACCCTACCTGTGACAGGTATAATGCATTCCCAGATCAAGCTGCAGTCAAAGTAGAGTTTTTCTTACCTGGATATTTAGGGAAATGCTGATGACCAGGTTTCCTAAAATAGCCAGCAAAACTCCAAAAAGGTGAACCTGCAAAAAGAAATACTTTCTTTAAATGGCTTTAGAAGTAATATTTGTAAGATATTTGGCAGGGGCAGTGGGGGGGGGGCGTGTGCTGTTGTATTAATTGTTTCACTTATATTTTTACAAACCCAGTCTGGGAATAATAGTTTACTAAAGTGAGAAAGTAACCAAATATTGGTTTTGGGAAATAACTCCGCCAGGGCCAATGAGATGGCCGGGTGGGTAAGAGCAGGGGCCACACATCTCAACCATGTGGGTTTGATTCAGGGGACCCACATCGAAAAGAGAGACCCGACTCCTAAAAGTTGGACCTCTGACCTCCACACTCATGCTGCTCTTGCACGCACACATGTACACACACCACACACACATAATAGTGAGTAAAATTACAAATAGTTATGAGGTCGTAGCCAGGTGTGGGAGCTCGTGCCTGTAGCCCGAGCACTAAGGAGGGAAGAGCAGTCAGCTGCTCAGAGTCGATGGTAACCAGAGGAGCCGTGGGAAGTGCGGTCTGTTTAGTGGGACACTGTAGCCGTAAAGGCTTCCTGCAAACATCTTCTCTCCTTTTGACCGAGGCCAGGCAGGTGAACTAACTTGTCAAGATCACCCAATCAGAGACTAGCAGGTCTGTGTCTCCAGTTTTCCTTTGACTCTGCGTCCCGTGATCTTTTTCGTACCCCAGTTCTTTTGGGGGTGTTAAGAGAAAAACAACTTGAACAGAACGGGTAAGTCAGAGGCGTCTCCATGGGAAGTTAAGACCCTGGTGGCTGTTTACTGGACGAGGCCGGCAAATGCCTAAAAATCTAGAAAAGGACTCAGCCATTTCTTTCCCAAGATAGGACTTCACTATGTAGCTCAGGCTAGCCCTAGGACCCTCTTGCCTATGCCTCCCACATCTGACTCCTTAGTGCTCATGTGTGTCATTACGCTCTACAAAGAGAAGGCAAGTTCTCTGAGGTTGGACAACCAGGTCTTACGTTTCCACTGAGTATTCTAAATAATCTACTCCTCCAAGCCGGGGGACTAGTGAATACTTGAAAAGAATATAACAGTTTAGATAAGAGCCATAAAGGTTAAAAAAAAGTTCTTCTTATTGCTCAA
Organism: Cricetulus griseus; assembly: GCF_003668045.3. NCBI lineage: Eukaryota > Metazoa > Chordata > Mammalia > Rodentia > Cricetidae > Cricetulus > Cricetulus griseus. The sequence goes on along the minus strand of NC_048603.1, from coordinate 16,400,145 downwards.
ATATTTATCACAAACAGATTATGAGTTATTCGATAACTTTAAAAGGTTCTTTGTGGGCTGTTGAGATGGCTCCATGGGTACAATAATTGGTGTGTAACATGAGGACTTGAGTTCTACCCCCAATACCCACATGCAAGTTAGGGTAATGGTGCATGTCTGTAAGCCCACATCCACACACACACACACACACACACACACACACACACACACAGAGAGAGAGAGAGAGAGAGAGAGAGAGAGAGAGAGAGAGAGAGAGAGAGAGAGAGAGGGAATGTACTTGATACTCTCATCCAGGCACAAACGCGTAAAAATTCGTAAGTTTAAACTAGCAATGATACAGACAGCGTCTCTTTCTCTGCAGAATGTAATGTCCAGCTAGCTTCAAATTCCAAAGAGCTACTTGAATTTCCAGTGAACATCGCAGGCACAATTCCTCCTTTGCAGATGCAAAGTGTCTTTGAAGTTTTAGAGTTCTATTACCCAAGCCAAAGTAAAAAATTTGTACTTAAAAAATGAAGCAGGGAAGTTGAAAACTCATTTTACAGTTGATATATAACACGGTCTCTAATCAGTTAAGATTTTGTTTCTAATAAAGGCACTTGGCAGTAATTTTGCTCACTATGGCTCATGGGGAATGCTTGTATCACAACACAATGTACTATTTCCATGCTTTTTTCCCCCTTACAATCTAATGCATTTGGCAATAATTAGGAAAACAAAGAATCAAAAGAAAGTTGGCATTGAACGTATAATTATGAAAATCTTCCATAGCTATAAAAGTAAATTGCCGAAGAGAAATAGCCGACTCCAAAATCCTTTAAATCACTTAATGAACCATTCAAAAGACATAGGGCTGGGAGTTTTAAAATTGGTGGCCAGATTTGGCAAGGGTTTCTTGGATGTGACAGCAAAATCTTATACAATAAAATACGGAATGTACACAAGTTGGACTTCATCAAGATAGAAACTTGTTGTTTTTTGTTTTTCTGTGGTGACCATCCCTGTTTTTGTTCATCTGTGAGGCAAACATTGCTTCAGAGCTAGGTGCCCAGCCCTCAAATCAAAACCTCCGGTTCCTCAGATAAGTCTATCAACACACTGAAGAGGCAAACATCAGGAGTGGGGGGGTATAACTTATAAATCCTTACCTGGGTAGGGCTTAATACACAGGACAGTGCATTAAAAACTCCTATAATTCAACCATAAGGCCATAAACGCACCAGAT
>NC_048603.1:16271420-16393920 GCF_003668045.3 Cricetulus griseus | reverse complement strand
GTCATCCAAAGTCGAAGTTCGTTTCTGTTGCTGTTGTTGTCTTTTGTTGTTGCTAACCCTTCCACGGGTGTCAGCAAAAGTACAGTATGTGTTAGATCATGGCACTGTCTTTTTAAAGTCACCCTAAGAGGCCAGATCCCACAGCCTGAAGAAATCAGCGCTCTCCCTGAGACACTCAGAGCTATTCTGTGCTGTGGATTTTACGCTCATAATTTATGGCCTTAACCAGTACTGGGCTCTTTCATCCTCCTTGTCAGGTAGGTTATCTCAAATCTAACTGCAAGGTATAAAGCTGCCTGTTAAGATAAAGCTGCAGGGGGACCTTGGCATATTCCATGGCAGGTGGGAGTAACTGAGGCGGAGGACAAAGACGCCAGGCAGAGCAACCGTGGAACCCTGGGCTGACCAGGGCACTGCCTGAGTGCAGTCTGCCAGGTAACAGGGGCAGGCCAGCATAACGCCTGAATCCTTACACTGTGCAGCTCCCTCTACCAACTGACTCAAGTCAGACACAGCCCAAACGACTCTTTTTCTCTGTCTCCCTCCCCCATCACTCAGCCCATGATGGCTGTCACTTTTACTTAAGCTAGCCCTTTAAGGAAACCCCTCTTCATTTTCAAAGGTGAGCCTCTTCTCTTTAAGGCTGTTCCTTATATAGTAATGTCCTTGTGTGACGTCCCCTTTTATGCTGTTCTTTTCTGATTCAGGGCCTCATCATGGTCTGGGTCCTTCCTCCTGACAAAGCTACTTCCAGAATGACAATTACGTATCGGTTCCTTTCAGAACCAACAACCATGACAATTTATGTAGCAATACATGTCCACCATTATAGAATCTACTGGATAGTTTCACAACTTAAAATCCCTCTGTGCTTGCTGGGGTTCAGTCTTGCTTTGGTCCCACCTATCCTTTCTATGCCCTGTTCCTCTCTCTTGGAACGGAAATGTTTACTCAGTGGCACCGAGTATCAGAAGTGTCATTTTTGCAGGGACTCACAGTTCACAGATTGCCTTGAGTCTTGGAGCAGACCTTACATTTGAGCTTTTGAACAATGTTACAACTCTTAAGACTTGGGAAAAGTTTTAGAAGTGAGCTAAGTGCTCTTTGCATTATGGGATGAACTTTAGGGACCAGAGTGGCATGCTATGGTTTAAAGTGCCGTGACTGGTGTTAAGTGGATCTATGTGAGTTCAAGGCCAGACTGGTCTACAAAGCTACACAGAGAAACTCTGTCTCAGAAAATAAAATAAATAAAAAGACAATGGAGAAATGGCTCAGGGGTTAAAAGCATTTGCTACTCTTCCAGAGGACCCAGGTTTGATTCCCAGCAGCAACATAGCAGCTCATAGTTATCCATAACTACACTTACAGGGGATCCAAGAGGGCCTCTCTGTGCACCAGGCATGTATGAGCACGGACAAATATATATGAAAAACATCCATGCATATTAAGAAAGGAAGGAGGGGCTGGAGAGATGGCTCAGAGGTTAAGAGCACTGACTGCTCTTCCAAAGGTCCTGAGTTCAATTCCTAGCAACCACATGGTGGCTCACCACCATCCATTATGAGATCTGGTGCCCTCTTCTGGTGTGCAGATATACATGGAAGCAGAATGTTGTATACATAATAAATAAATAAAATCTTTTTAAAAAAAGAAAGGAAGGAATAAATGAAGGAAGGCAAGCAGGCAGGAATGAGTGAATGAATGAATGAAGAGAAACAGACAAGACAGACCTAGTGAAACACACATCTGAGTGTCTGTGGGGATGTTTCCACAGAAAATTAACTAAGGGGAAAGACCTGTGTTGAATATGTATGGTACCAACCCCATGGGATGGGGACCTGAACTGAATAAAAAGAAAACCGGAGTGGCTTGGGTGGTTGTGGCGCACTCCTTTAATCCCAGCACTCGGGGAGGCAGAGGCAGGCAGATCTCTGTGAGTTCGAGGTCAGCCTGGTCTCCAGAGCGAGTGCCAGGATAGGCTCCAAAGCCACAGAGAAACCCTGTCTCGAAAAACCAAAACCAAAATCAAAACAAAAAAAAAAAAAGAAAGAAAGAAAGAAAAAGAAAAAGGAAACCACAAGAAGGCCAACGGAGCACCTCATTTCTCTGCTTCTCCATCCGTTGCTGAGCTATGAGCAAGTAGCCTCCCTCCACCACGGACTACAGCTGACCTTGCTGTAATGCCTTCCCATGAGGATGGACCATATCCCCTGACTTGAAAGCTAAAATAAACTTTCACTTCTCTTACCATCCGTGTCAGGGATTTTTGTCACAGCGACAAGTAACTAATTTGGTGGCTGTGGGCAATTAGTTCCAAGGCCTCCGTGGGTACCAAAGTGCTCAAGCATCTTATATACATTTGAATATAATGTGTACATCCTCCTGCTAACTTTAAACACTGCCCAGTTTACTTATAATATTGTCCTACTGTGGTTTTTGCCTGCAGGATGCCATGATAATCCCATTGCCATCTTGGAGTAGAGATTACTTTGACTCCGTAGTCAGGGCATCAAAATAAGCAGAATGACAGTGATAGCTAGCTCTAAGAGATTAGTAGTGATAGAGTTGTTGACACTCCCTCGTGTCACAGGACCTCCACCTTCCAACTAAGGCCCCCGGCTCCGTTCTGCCTGTCTTCCAACATACTGAGAGACAGATGCTATTAAGAAGCAGAAGGTTAATTGAAAGTGGGATTCCATGACTCGGCTTCCATGGGAGGTCACCTGTGTTGGGACCTCACACGGATGTAGCTGGTTTTGGATCACCCACAGTCTGTAAGTAGCCTCTTATCCATGTCCCTGGGAGAGAGCCCAATAAACTCACTGGTTCACCAAACTGAACTTGGTGCGACTGTGACTTTGATCTGCGGTATAGGAGCCTATCAGGATGATTCTACAGTGACATTTAAGGGATAACGAAAAGGGAGAAAATCTATACCTATTTAGTATAGACTTGGTTTTTTAAAAAAAAATTTTTTTGATTCACGGTTGGTTGAATCTGTGGTTGTAAAAACTATCCATTCAAATGGCTGGCAGTTCTTATGAAAAAAAAAAAAAACCACATTTATAGTGAAGTTTTAATGGTAAGTGAAGCACAGGGAGAGACCAACAAGAGTTAAAAATAAAATAGAAAACCATCGGTGTAACCCCACTAATGGTGGCTATGGTTTGATGCGGAATGTCCCCCAAAGGACATATGCTAAAGCTTTTGGTTCTCAGAGTGGTAACAGTCTGGGGGTGCTGTGGACCTTTGGAAGGAGGGACCTTGAGGGAAGGCCTTAGCTCATTGAGGGGATGCCCTCCAAAAGGACTGTAGGGCCCTGGCTCCTCCAGCTGGCTCTCTCTAAGTTTCTAGTCATGCAGTGACCAGTTTATTCCACCATGTGCACCCAACCATTGCCACTTGGCACCCCGCCGAGGCTTGAAAGCCAATGGGCCTGGCTGGCCTTGCCTGGGTCTTCTAAGACCACAAGCAAGAATAGACTTTTTCTTCTACAAGTTAATCTCCTCGTGTGTTTTGTTAAGAGTTACCAACACTCACATTTTGTTGTTTGGGAGATGGGATTCACACTTACGATGATTTAAAAGAACCATCAAGGTCATTAGTAACTTCTAATAACCACATGTAAATACGGATCAAATCTGAGAAATGTGATTTAATGACTGAAATCCTCATCTGCAAGCAAAAAAAAATCTCATTTTCTTATTGTAAATGGGTCCTGATGAAATTTTGTCCAATTGTTAAGACATCTACGCATCACTATTTATTCTATATGTCATCTGCTTCCTAATATTGGAAATAGTTAGTGGTGGCCAAGGCTCCCACCCCACTTTGCCCTCGACAGTTACTGAAGTAAGTTATAAAGACACCAGAGAATCATGGAAGAAAAGTGGTAAAGTCACATGGCTTAATTCTCTTTGGCTTAAGGAGCCCAGGTTAAGTCTGAGCCACTTTGAGTGGATTTCCACAAGTAACCTTCCGGCTAGTGAAACCAACCCTCCACGTTTTCTTTTAAATTAGCAGAAGTTTTGTTTCTTTATCTCAAGGAAACTGAAATAAAGAAAAGACAATCTTAGGAGAAAGGGTTATTTCACGCCCTAATAACGGAGCTAAAAGCACAGACCAGAGACACAGGAGGAGGCCCCCCTACTTTTAACAGTGCTGTGTTGTCACCATTGTGGCTTCATTTCTGGCATTTCCAGGATGTCTTGGCAAATGGGTGGTGGCAGCCATAGCAAACAATTCATCAAGAATGAAGTTCAAAATATCAGCACTGATAACTATTATGATGTTTTGATTTTATTTGAAACAACAGTCCTATAGCCTGTTCTTTTTTTGGTGCCAGAATGTTCTTTAAATATCTCACGCTGACCCGTATTCTCGTGTTACTGACCTGAACTCCCTAAGTGGGCCAGTCTGTCCAGATGGAGATGGGATGTGATAACACAGGAATGTGCAGAATTGAAGTCTGTCCCGGCCCTGACTTTGAACTCAGCCATTTTCTTGGCTCTACCTTCAAAACACACTCAGAATTACACCAATGTGGAGCCAGTGTGTGACTGAAAGGGGCCACAGATCCAGAGCTGGTTTTGAATGCGGTAAGAATTATAGTCAACTCCTGATTATAATAATGCTGTATTGCATCCTAAGCAGTAAAACATGTCTGACCTGGACATGTGATGTGCTTTTGATATCAACGATAAGCCATATAGAGTGATTTAGGTCAACAAGTCCCGACAGGGATGACATAAAGACTTGTACAGTAAGGGGTCTGTCTGAGAAACGCACTTTCGACTTCCCTTAGCCCACAGTGAACTCTTAGAAATGAGCTGGGGTGGATTTGGATTATGCCTGGGTAAACAGGTAGACAATGAGCCCAGCCAGAAGGGAAAGGAGACCACCCAGATTCTTAGAGATACATCTATACCCTGTGAGCAGCTAGGAGATAAAGACTCACGATTGCACGTGCCACTGAGTTTCAAATTGCTATCTGTGTCTATGCACACGGAGAAGAACTCATCCGATACCTCACATTGCTAACAGCCTCTAGGTGAGGGACGCACGGTGTTAACGGCAACGTTTACTTTTAATGTTTTATATGCTTGTTAAGAATCTCAAACTAAAATAAAAAAAAAAAGAAAACTGCTTTGCAGGCTCACTGAAATTAAGAATATGGGTTCACTTAAAATATGAGTTTAAAGCTCGGGGGGGGGGGAGATAACAAGAAAAGAAACAGAAAGGAGGCTGGTAGAACCAAGAAAAGATGTCGGGGAGAAAAATAAAACCATTGCCCAACTTTAAACCACATGTAGGCGCAGCTTGAGGAAAAACACACGGCGTGGAGGGATGTGCGAAATGAAAGTGGTCCGACAGGAGATTAGAGATGCAGGAGACAGAGAGCTCAAGGAAGCCGGCATCAGATGTTATTCATTCAGTCGTACATCTATTTGGAATTCATTCAGCAACTGCTAAATATTAGGGCCTGTGTCGGGACTCAAGGATGTAAAGTCCCTCAAGATGTTCAGAGGAAGCAGAGAAGGCAACAATTACAGGCATGTGACACCTGCAAAGTGCGTGCAGAGTGTGGTCCTTACAGCCCCCGGGAGCAGAGCACACACTGTGAGTATAGGCCTAGCCTGCACCACTTGGTGACTAAGAACAATAAAATTTACCCTTTCACAGTTCTAAGCTCCAGAAGTCAAAATCAATTTTTGTTGAGATGGAACCAAGGGGTTGGGTCTGCTCCCCCTGGGGGCTTTCGAGAAGAGTCCATTCGCTGTCTCTTCCTTCTACGTCAGGCTACTGGAGTCCTGGGCTGTGGCTGCATCACCAAAGCTCTGTGTTCGCACTGTTTTCTCCTCCTCTGTGTCAATCTCCCTGTGTCTTCCTGTTTCAAGGACATGAATGAACAGTGACACTTGGGACCCAACTGACTGATCTAGGATGGTCTCCCAATTTCGAGAGCTTTCCTCTATTTAATTACATTTGCAAAATCTTTAGGCCATGCCAGGAGGCAGCATTCACAGCTGACATAGGGCTGTGAGTTCCTTTTAAGGGGTTATTATTCAGCCTCACCCATGTATGGTGAGTAGAGCAGGCACAGTGTCACACAGTGTACCAAGGACCTTGCAACATAGTATCCCAGCACCGCTCACTGGAGAGTCAGGCAGGAGTGTTTGTATCCTGTGGATCCATGGGTAAGGCAAAGACATGAAGGAACGTGCCCAGGTTTAGAAGACTCATTCCTCTCTCAATTTCTGTGCAAACTTCCAGATAACTGACTGGAAAAGTTTATATTCCTCAGAGTTTCAGAGGTCTCAGCCCATGGTCACATGATACCTTGTTCTGGGGCTTCTTGCAACACGGAGGCTGTGAACCTGTTTACTTCCTGGCTGCCGTGAAACAAAAAGAAGAGCAACCTGGGTCCCAATATCCCAATCAAGGGCTTGCCCCAAACAAACCTCACTTTTTTTTTGCACTGGGTCCCTCCTCCTATAGATCTCAGCAGTTCCCCCACTAGGGGCCACAGGCAGGGGACCAAACCTTCAACAGAGGAGCCTTTGGGGAGGGCACGTTTGAAATTCCAACTATCACAAGTGTAAAGGATGGAGAGGTGGGGCAGGAGACCAGGGAATGGAAGACTAATTAGGAGACGGAATTCAGGGGGTTAAGCAAGAAATGGGAGCGACGAGGGGATTAACTGTAATGGGCCATGCGGAAATAATTTCCACAGCAGCAAACAGTGGTGACAACTGGAATCTGTGACCCATCTTAGATTACTGGAAGGGTTAGACTGTGGTTAGAATTAACCTCCTTGACTCTTGTAGACGATGGAGTTGTCAGTTATTACTGATCCAAAATAGGGATAAAACTATAATCTCCCATGAAAAAGGAGGAAGGGAAACCTCCAGGGAAGAATAGATTTTTAATTTGTTGTCTTAATCACGGCATGCTATAAACCACTGGCTATGTGCTATAGGGTTATCACATTCCTATTCGGAGTAAATCTCACGAGGTTAGAGCCATCTGGTGATTATAAAAAACACCAGAAAAGGTCAGGGTTCTGAAACACGGGGTATCATCCCTATTCTACACCTAGTTCCATGCCAGTTTCTAATCAGTCTTAAAACCTTGGCAGACAACCCCGACATACTGCCTTCCCATACCAATAAGAACCATCATGTTTTGCCTTTTACTGGAGAACACATTTATTCCCACAGTTGTACATCCCTCATTAAAAAAACAATAGTGAACTTGGCTAGGGCTTAGCTTTTCTGAAGATACCATCGTGTTTTTCACTTCGTGGGGAAAGGAGTACGTTTAGTGACTCATTTTTGGGAGGCTTTTAGCACGGTGTTGAAGTAGGGGAGAGGTGAGAAAAGGCGAGATTCTACTTAAAATGGTTTTCTATTACAAAACCCCTTGGTCCTGCCTGATATTGGGGAGGGAATCCATGACGTCCCTGACAGCCACACTGAATACAAAGGATGTTACTGTTCACCCACAACACCCATCTGACCGTGATTTCAAAACCTGTAATTCTTCGTAAAGAATCAGGATGACCGCCTGCCTTTTTCGGGCCCAGCCTAAGGGGCTGAATGCAACAACCACCCTAAAGCTGGACGCTGTGGGCCTTCTTGGCTGCAAAGTCTTCCTCTATCCCTGCCTGGGCTTCCAGACCACACATTTCTTTGGGGGAACAGTGCCTGCCTTGAACTCCAGAAGTGATTTGTCACAACTTTCTCTGAACATGGAACTCTACCCATTCCATCAGATGCTAGCTAGTGGATGAATTTTCCCCAGAGTTTGGGGAGGGGGAATGATATTGTCTCACACTCTCTCATCTCTGCCAAAACCTCCTAAGGCATCCATCAGACCAAATCTCCCTGAAGCTAAGGCTGAGATCAAGTTTAAGTTTTCCATATGCCTGTACCCTGTGATAGAGACTTCGCCACCTCTAAAAGGCCAGCCCTCAAAGCTAGACTAATTTCTCCCACTTTAGCTCCTATTCTAGCAAAATTCCATCCCCCCGGTCCATGTTGCAACAAACCTCACAGTCAACACGTATACGACACCCATACTTAGTAGTAGTAACTGCTACTACTTGGTTCAAAAGACTCGTAAATGACTCTACACGCAAGTCACAGATACTCTCTTCATGAACGTGGCAGCTGCCCAAAACATGGTATCTGCTTGAATCTTAACCACAAAGAACTATTCATTTCTCCACCACCACGACTCGGGCAGCCACAGCCAAAATGTCTACTAATATTTTCTTTCTATTCCCCCTCACACATTCATAGTCACCTACAGTACCATATTAGTTCTGGAAGTTTCATGTAGGTAGTCACTTGGAGACTATAAACAAAGATCACTCCTTCAAATGTTGTTCAAACGCTTCAACATTCTTATTATGAATTCACAACTGGTACGAAGTGGTGTGATGATTTATGGACGAGAAGTGGAATGATTAAATAAGGAAGATTAATACCCCTCATCTCTCAAATGCTTATCATTCTTATGGCGAGGAAATTTGAAATCTGCTCTTTGCTTTTTTTTTTTTTAAGTGTGCAATACATTACTAGCTATCTTCACCCCTGTGCCACAGAGCTCAAAAACCCAACCCTCCGCCTCCTCCTGGGACTGTATTCTTTTGGTCCCCATCACCCCAGCTCTTCTACCTCCTGGCTTGCACAGTCACCATTTCTGCTTCAGGGGTTCTATTGTTTGAGATTCCACACATAAGTGAGAACATGTGGTATTTGTCTTTCTATGGCTGTCTTGTTCCACTAAGCATAATGTTCTCTAATTCCATGTTGTTGAAAGTGACAGAATTTCTTTCCCTTTTAAGGTTTAATAGTATTTCTCTCTCTCTCTCTCTCTCTCTCTCTCTCTCTCTCATATATATATATATATATATATATATATATATATATATATCACATTTTCTTTATCCATTCAACTGTCAGTGGACACTGACACGGGCTCCCCTGCTTGGCTGTTGTGAATCATGCTGCCACGGACTTGAGAGGCAGTGCAGGTCCCCATCTCTTCAACATACAGACTTCAGTCTTTTGGGTAAATACCAAGAATCGGCATTGCTGGTTTATACAGTAATGCTATTTTTAGAGGGTTCTTTATTTTTTAAAGTATTTCTAAAACATTTGCATTCTCCCTATCTTTCTGACTCCATTCCTTGCCTCTCCCAAATTACAAGTTCAAACATGTCACAGAAGTACAGCTGTGTCTTGAGAACACACCGAATGTCTTCCGGCTTTGCTGTTCCTGCCGTATGCCATCCTATCGAGAGGGATTCTCGGCACTCTGGGTAGACTGCTGATCATTTAATTTGGGTCCTCTTTGTTGATTGGCTTACATAGCTTCTCCCATTAATTTTCCATCAACAGGAAAATGTGAGGCTTTTCTAGATGTGTTTGATGGGGGAGGGGGAGGGAAGATAAGCCTGGAACTTAGAAATAAGTGATAGCCTAGAGATGGCCTAGTGAAAATGACTTTTTAAAAATGGATTCGACGGCCTAAGATTTTACGGAGATTGCTTCTCAGGTCCCAGCCACATGGACAAGGAAGGACACTGCCTGGGGAGGAACATTCGTGGTGAGCTAGGTAGAGGAAGGAGATGGATGACCTGAGATGCACAGGCTAACAGCTGCCCGTGCAGACAGTACACAGGATCCTTGGGTCAACCTGCTGGGAACTTGTGCTCAGACCACTCAGGATCTTTTCTGGATCACAGGACCTGTTTCATGGAGAACCCCAGCCTTCCCCAAAAGACCCATGCTCTTCAGGAACATCAGGCCCAGCACCTCTGGCTTTGACAATTAATACAGGACAGGACAGGTATTGGGGAATATTCTTTTAAGGTGTGTTACTATTGTTTATGTTGCATTTGTTTAACTCTGTGAAGCTGTGTTACTGTTCCTGTCGAAATGCCTGGTGTTCTAATAAAGAGCTGAACAGCCAATAGTGTGGCGGAAACAAGGACAGGCAGGGCTGGCAAGCAGAGTATAAATAGAAGGAGAAATGAGGAAAAGGAGGAGCAAGATAAAACAGGAAAGGGGAGGACTTCAGGGGACAGCAACCCAGCCACCCAGCCACCCAGCCACCCAGCCACCAGCCACCCAGCCACCCAGCACCCAGCCACCCAGCCACCCAGCCACCCAGCACCCAGCCACCACTCAGCCACCCAGCCACCCAGATACACAGCCACCCAACCACCCAGCTACCCAGCCACACAACCACCCAGCCACCCAGTTACACAGCCACCCAGCCACCCAGCCACACAGCCACACAGCCACACAGCCACCCAGCCACACAGTCACACAGTCACACAGCCACACAGCCTCACAGCCAGACATGGGGTAAGAAGGAAAGAAAAGGTATACAGGAATAGAGAGAAAGATAAACGCCCCGAAGCCAAAGATAGATGGAATAATTTAAATTAAGAAAAACTGGCAAGAAACTAGCCAAGCCAAGGCCGGGCATTCATAACTAAGAATAAGCCTCCATGTGATTTATTTGGGAGCTGGATGGTGGGCCCCCCACAAAGCCAAAAGAGTAAAACATGGCACAATAGGCAGGAATCACATCTAGGCAGACAAGAGCTCCTGTTGTCTCATTAAGTCTTCCTCCCATGGAATTCGGCCTATGGCAGTGGGACCAATGAGTAAGGAGCATGAGTTGAAAATCAGAGAGAGAGACTGGATGATGCTCACCATATTGTTAGAGATCCTGCACCAAGGTATATGTGAATCCAGAACTATTCTGGCTTTATACCTCACCCAAAATGGATTCATTTCTTTTATTATTTAATCCAATTGCATTTGCACGACTTGCTGCCTGAACCTCTTACCTTTCAAAGCATTCTTGGTAGAGAGGGCTAGTTCTAAAGCCAGGAGAGAGACTGACTCTTATTAAAAGTTAAAGAAGTTAGGCCAGTGCTCCAGGTTCCTGAAATAAGGAAACAGTTTGAGAGCTGCAAAGAATGTAAGTTTTGGAGAATCGGGGAATCAGCCAAAGCCTCAGCAGGGCAGCTGGACATTCATTTTACAAGGGCCTGGTGTGACTCACCACACTCAGGATGGGTCTTTGGAGGGATGGCTACTAAATACAACCTAAAAGGCAGCGGAGAACATGACTAAACACATATGTTTACATTAGAAACCATTGTTTAGCACCTCCTGATGTGGGCCAATGACAGTCGACCATGCTAAGAGTGAATATGGCTGGCCAGGTGACGAGGTTGGGCTAAAGTACAGGTCTGAATATCCTAAAAGCAAGTGAAAGACTGATAAAAGAAAAACTGCCGTATTAGATGTATAGAATAGGTTTTTAAAAATCTGTAAGTATAAACCAAATGAAGTTTTTTTTTTTTTTAATTTCTTCCTCTTAAGAATATGGAAATGACCAGCTGTCTCTACCCAAGCCTTTGAGATTTGAAGACTTAGCATTTTTCTTTCTTCTGGAGAGTTATGAGCCACTGTCAGAAAAGAGATGGATGATTTAGCAAAGCTAAATCAATGAGGGCAGTGCAAAACTCATCACGGGCTTCGTGCTCATCTCTCCCTTCACGTTCACTCTCAACACCGAAATCATCTTAAGCTTCATCTCCAGCAATGGCCTAAAGCGTGGACTAAAAATAGTTTTTGCTGCCGAGCCCGCTTGCTTGGAATAAGTCATTCAACACAAGTTCACTTACATGAGCAGGGAGGATAACGAGCACCTCACAAGCTTGTTGTGGGGCTCAAAGGACTTAACAGCTACAAAGTGGCACACAGTAAATAGTTGACAAATGCCGGCCTCTCCAACCTTGCCTCTTCCTCACCAAGTTGTATCAACTTCCTTTAAATATATTGACTTTAGGGGCTGGAGAGATGGCGCAGTGGCTAAGAGCACTGACTGTTCTTCCAGAGGTCCTGAGTTCAATTCCCAGCAACTACATGGTGGCTCATAACCATCCGTTATGAGATCTGGTGCCCTCTGCTGGCATGCAGGCACAAGACTGTATAGACTGTATACATAATAAATAAATAAAAAAGTTTAAAAAAAGATTTATTTTAAAAAAATATGTTGACTCTAAAAATTCAAGCCATTGAGAAGTTCAAATAAAGGACGTTAAAAATTACAAATTTTCATCTCATCCTACGAAGCGCAGCCCCTTTCACCACATCCTTGTGAGTTTCAGTTATCCATGGCTGTGAGGAACTAAGATCAAAACTCTCCTTTGCTGAATTTCCCATCTTCCTCCTCTCCTTCCCCCACCTTCATCTTCCCAAGCTGAGTCTTCATTCAACACACAGTAGGACTGGACTTGAAGATCCCAAACCAATCTTAGCAGCAGGGAAACAGGCTCCAGGAGATGAACTGATTTACTCAAGTGCAATCAGCTAGTTACCATGATCAAAGCAACAGGCTGTGACCCTGGCTGCAAACCAGGTGTCAGCATTGGTTACATTGTCTGCAGCTGAAAGAAGGGAGAGCAAAGAGAGGGGCCAAGGTGGGAGCTCACTGTGATCCCAGGGGAAAGAAACACTAGAACCTGGTTTTGTTTGTTTCTGTTTTGCTGCGTGTATATTTTATGTGTGGTGTGCGTGTGCGTGCGTGTGCGCGTGTGTGTGTGTGCGCGTGTGCATGTGCGTGTGCGTGTGTGTGTGTGTCTGTGTGCGTGCGTGCGTGTGTGTCTGTGTGCGTGCGTGTGTGTGTGTGTGTCTGTGTGCGTGTGTGTGTGTGTGTGTGTCTGTGTGCATGTGTGTGTGTGTGTGTGTGTCTGTGTGCGTGTGTGTGTGTGTGTGTGTGTGTCTGTGTGTCTGTGTGTCTGTGTGCGTGTGCGTGTGTGTGTGTGTGTGTGTGTGTGTGCGTGTGATGCTTGTGTAGAGGCCAGAGGTTGATGTTGAATGTCTGTCTTCACTACTTTCCACCTTATATAGGGATTCATGGTATTTTGCTCAAGCCTAGAACTTGCTGGTTTTGCCAGTCTTCCTATCTTGCTTGCTCTGGTGAAATCTCAGCTTCCAGAGTGCTGGGTTACAGGAAACCATCACAGCCACCTAGCATTGACATGGATTCTGGGACCCAAACTCCAGCCCTCTGTTTGCAAGGCAAGTACTTTATCCATTCATATGTCCTCAGGCCTCAGTGTGAACATCTAATATTTGAGGAGATGCTGGAAACTTGGAATTTTGTAGCTAATTTCATTTAAAAAAATTTATTCCTTGAGACACAACCTTAATTTCCAATTTAAATGACAACATGTCACCATTTAAATGAAATTTACTATGCATCAATAACTTTAGAGGAATGTAATAGTCTAGACAGTTCAACTCATGTCTACAAAACTTAACTAAAAGGGGGCTGGAGAGATCGCTCAGTGGTTAAGAGCAATCACTGCTATTTCAGGGGACCTGACACCCATGGCAAAACACCAACGCAGATAAAATAAAAATGAATGAATAAATAAAAACTTTAACTAGAAAGGTCAAGAAATCAGGTGTTTTCTGTATGCTGCTTTTATTGGTTGATGAATAAAACTGTTTTTGACCAAAAGCTAGGCATAATATAGCTATGTGGCAAATCCTAACAGAGTTATGGAGAGAAAGAAGGCAGAGTCAGAGATGCCCTGTAGTTGCCGATGGAGCAACATTCTGGAGAGTTACCAGAAAGCCACAGCCTCATGGCAATACACAGATTAATAGAAATGGGTTAATCAATAAAAGAGAGCCAGCCAGTAATATGCCTGAATCATTGGCCAAACAATTGTAATTGATATTAAGCCTCGGAGTGTTATTTGGTAATCAGATTTGGGGACCCGGTGGTTGGGAGAGAAATCAGCTCAGCGGGACCGGGAGAGATAGAGGAAAAACTTCCAACTACAGTTGGGTGCTTTCTATGATGGAAGACGACTTCTCCTTTAAACTCAAAGAAAGAAAATCTGAATCACATCCTCATATTTTGATAAAGGGGCTTCTTTAAGGTTCTCAGCACTGACCTTTGATAAACCTTTGGCTTTTATTTATGTAAGTGAAGTATGTATACATGTGTGAGTAAATGGGGCATTTTAAATATGACTTTCAGATAGTAAACATCAAACTAAAGATATAGTTTTAGCCTTAAGAAACATTTAAATCTCATTTTTAAACTTATGTGTTTGTGTGTGAATCTTCTTGAGTATACGCACCATACGCATAAAGGCTCCCTCGGAGGCCGGAAGAGGATTATCAGATATTCTGGAACTAAAGTTACAGGCAGGAGGTTGTGAGCCATCCTGTGGGTGCTGGGAACTGGATCCACCTCGTCCTCTGAAAGAGCAGTAAATGCTCTTAAGTGCTGAGCCATCTCTCCAGCCTCAGCTAATCTCATCTTTAAATGCTGGCAATGTATTAAACGTTTTAAAACGTCTGTAAAGGTCAAACATGATACATCATATCTGTGCACCGGATTTGGCCCACATCGGGCCAGTTTGAGGCCTCTACCTCCTGTTGGTCTAATTTAGATGTTCTAAAATTTAATTTACTTTGACTTTTGCACTGCCTGCTCAAAAAACAAAACAAAACAAAACAAAAACCTTCCATGGCTCCTGTTAGATAAAACCTTAACTTCCTTACTCTTCCTTTAAGGCAATCCAGGACCAGATCCAAGGTCCTACACCCAGTCTTCATTTCCTGTAAGAACCACATCCATTGGACCAGACTCTAGGCATGGAAATTTCTAGAAAACACAGCTGTTTCTTGTTCCTAGGGTTTCACTTTCTGAAATGCCCTCTACCTGAACATTCCACCACAAAGCCCCGCCCATCTTAAAGTGTCAACCTGACCCACCGTTCCCTTCAGCTATATCCCTGACCTGGATACCTGGCTGAGCTGTCCATAGGCTTTTATATCAGCGACACGACACCGCAGATCCCTGTTTTGGAGTTACATACACCTTCCTAGACACCTAATAACATTCCCAAAAGAAATAGTTGGGGGCTGGAGAGATGGCTCAGAGGTTAAGAGCACTGGCTGCTCTTCCAGAGGTCCTGAGTTCAATTCCCAGCAACCACGTGGTGGCTCACAACCATCCGTAATGAGATCTGGTGCCCTCTTCTGGCCCACAGGCTTATATATAGACAGAACACTGTGTACATAATAATAAATATTTAAAAATATTTGGGTCTTGGACTACAGTGAATATTCCCACAGTGCTTTGCACACATATCGAGCCCAGTAAACATCTCAGGAACATTAGCCCTTCGTGCTGAAAATGTGTGAACACAACATGAGCGATGCCGGCGGAACTCAACACATCTAAACTTCCATAACAGGACACTTTTTCTTTTCTTCCCACGTGGGACAGGCAGTGAATTTCCTAATATCAGTGGCTTTTCAGGACGCCCTCTGCAGACTTTCTGCTCCAGGTATTCTTACATCTGTCTCAGACACCGCCACTTCTAAGTGGGCCCTGTCCCCCGAAAGCTCTTCAGGGGCATCAGAACTTTTCAACAGAGGACGAAGGCTAACCTGGTAAGACCTGATGCAATCCCTGTGAAAGCAGAGAGCTAGCTGGGCAACCAACAAGTGGACACTGCGCAGGTGTTTCGGACCGGACAAAACGGAGGGGACCATCAAGCAGCCAGTTCTAGCCTGCTGGTTGTTCTCAGTGCTAATTATGACTGGGGGGTGGGGCTTGGGAACTCGGATCTCACACTTGTTTTGTTTGACGCTCTATCCCCTATTCAGCCATCTCTCTGTTCAGTCAGTGTCAAAGGGGAAAAGGCTAGATTCCATTTTTACTTTTACTGTCCTAGACAGCACTAGTGGTACTTGCTAAAATGTTTGTTGAATGGGTTTCAAAATTCAATGTTTTACTTTTCCTTGAAATAAAGGTAATTATCTTTTTGGAAGCTAGCAAAAGGATGGAATATTATGGCTTGTAAGATGGCCCAACTCTACAGCAAAGGATAACCAGCCTACAGTCTACAACGCCAGAGGAGCCAGGTAACAAAGAGGACCCTAAGAGAGATATACATGGAAGGGGAAATAGACAGGGTCTCCTGAAAACCTTCATCCAGTAACTGATGGAAGCAGATACAGAGATCCACAACTACTCACTGGACCACTCTTCTGGAGTCCAGTGGAAGAGAGGGAGGAGCGATAATAGGAGCAAAGGGGTCAAGATCATGAATCAGCTGACCCCAGCTAGTGAGAGATCACTGACTCCAGACTGACATCTGGGGATCCTGCACAGGGCCCAACTAGGACCCCCCCCCCATGAGGCTTGGACAGTTTGTGAGGCCCCTGACAGTGGAAGCAGGAGCTATCCCTAGTGAATGAACTGGCTTTTGGGAGCCTATTTTCTATGGAGAGATACCTTGCTTAGCCTAGGCTGGGGGTGGGGTTCCTGAATTCGTTGACTCCCCATGGGAGGCCTCACTCTGTCTGGGGAGCAGATGGGGGGATGAGATGAGGGAAAGGTGGGGGGAGTAGGAAGGGGGGAGGGAGGGGGAACCGATATTAGTATGTTAAAAAAAAAAGATGGCCCAACTCTCCACACTCCTGGGAAAAGCAGGCATAGCCTTATCTCAAACCAACAAGAGTAGAGATGTCAGTTTCGTAGTGCCAATTAGCATATTCCAGGTACACCATTTCTGACTTGTACAACTGTGTACTATCAAGGGCAAGTTAAGCCTTGCAAACATTTATGTCACATGGTAATCTGTGCTTGGGAGAGTCAAGGCAATCAAGAATTCCAGGAAATGTTAAAGAAAACGAATGACCTTGCATAAATTCTCTGTGTGAAAACAATGCTTCGCTGTTTCAAATGATGCCATGGTTGGTCACATCTAATAATTTTACCAAGAGCAGATCATTCATTTTTAAACTTTTACTGGGATTGTGTCTATTACAAGCATAAGATATACCGAGGAAGTCTCCACGAAAAGAAAGTCTGTTCTGTGTAATTCTATGGGCGGAAGCAAGGAGAAATGGGATAGGTCTCCCAGCAAGCCCTCTTCCCCATTTTAATATCTTTTTGTGACAAAAACAGACTTAAAGCAAAATTAATAAGGTGGACGAAGCTTATTTATTCTTTATACAAATCACCTCTGAGTTCAGAAATCAACATTCAGGGTGATTTTCAAACACAAAAGGGATCTAACTCTTTGATGATTGATTGACCCCCCTTTCTCTCCTCCCAGTTAGGACAAGAGTAACAAAATCTTATGGCTGCACTCTTGTAAAACAAAGAGGTAAATGGCTTTGTTGCTGCACAAGAATAAAGTAACAGGCTTAGGAAAACTGGAAGCCTGGAGCTTACCCCGTGAAAGCTCCCTTGCCCCACTTGAAAGAATATGAACATTGCTCAAGGCAGGGCTGGGGAGAGCTTTTCTTCTCTCCCTGATCTTGGGGCCTTCCAGAAATAAATAATCTCCAGCATAAACCCGTGTTGTTTAGGCTGACAGTGTTGTTTCCCCAAAGGGCAAGCGCGATGAAGACCTGCAGCCTGAGGATGTCAGTGTTTCTCCTAGGGAAGGGAGATGCTGAGACCTTGGGGACCCAACTCTGCACACAGTTGACATTTGGGAGGCCCTTAATGGGTTTCTGCTTCTGAGAAAGGTGTCACTTTTTTTTTGTTTTTTTCTCTTTGAACTGTGAAAAGAACCTGGGGTGAAAATAAATAAGTACAAGGCCGCTCCCCATAGCCCTCAGATCCTTGCAGAAGGGGAGGGAAGAGCTGGGGAGCCCAGGTTCCTGGGTGAGGTGGGGTGGGGAGCAGAGGCCCTGAGTGAGGCCGGGCGCATTCTGGGGGTCGGATGCTCGTTTGAGTGGGGAGAGAGGGATGTTGATGAACGTGTGGCGGTGTTACAGAGTCGCTCTGCCCACTCGCAAGGCCGCTGTGGCTCGGGGGAGCCGGCAGGCCGAGGCCTGGAGCCTCTGCGGGGCCTGCGTGGAGCTGCGCCCTGGTGCGCGGGCGGGCGAGCGGGCGAGCAGGCGGCGGCCTTACCTGGTTCCTGCGGTACCAGGCGCTCGACAGCGAGCCGTTGCCCGGGCCGGGCTCCCAGTATGTGAAGTTCCGAGACAGCTCGTCCAGGACGGCCGAGGGGTCGTCCTCGGGGCCCGCGGGCACCGGCGCCGCCATGAGGACTGGCTCCAAGCGCGCTGGGCTCCGGTGCCACCCCGCCCCGCCACTCCGCTCCTCCGCAGCCGAGGCCACTTCCTGCCCGGCGACAGGGCGCGGGCACCTGGCTCCCGCGGCGCGCAGGTGCGGTCGGGGCTCGGCCTAGCTGCTCGGCCTCGGGTGTCCACACCTGTCAGCGCCAGGGTGAGGTCATTGCTTTTGCCTCCCGGATCCACTGTGCGCACAGTGTTTGTCCAAGCGCACGGAGAAAAGGAGCCATCGGTCAACCCCAGGAGTGACCGTCGCCCTTGGCAATCCCACTTCTCGCTTGTGGAAGGTCTAAAACGGTCTTCATAGTGGGGGAAAGGGAAAGTCATGGTTCCTCCCCTCTCCCCAGTGTGGTGAGCAGTGTGGGATGGAAGAGCCCGGCCTTAGGAACATCCGTAGAACAGAGAAGGGGCTCTCATGGCTACTGAAGGACCCCGGTGTGTACGCGGGGACTGGATGGATGGGCTTCCTGTCACATGGGTTCACAGGGGTGGCTGAAGAGCTGCCCGCTGCTGCATATAAAGATTTGGGCTAGGACAGAAATGTCAAGAAGAACCTTAAGAGCTCAAACCGGCTATTCTGGTCTGGCCAGTTTTGAACTCTGCGCGTCACACTACCAATGATCTCTCTGAGGCATCTCTCACTTGGAGAGTTCTATGATTTTTTTTTTTTTTTTTTTTTGTGCTGTTGCCTGAAGCCTCTGCACTTGGAATTCTTTTGTTTACGGGCCCCGGGATTCTTCTTAGGCGACACACTTTAGCTTCCACAACTTGACTTAGGAGAGGGGAGAGGAAGAGAAGAGGGGAGACAGAGATTCAAGAATAGAAAACCCAGTCTAGCTGGGCCCCGGGCGAAGGCTGGGATGGTTTCTTAGGAGAAATATGTAAATGAGACGAGAAAAGTGTGAAAAAGACGTTTCAGATTCAGCAAAAACAAGGGAAGTCATCTCGACAATTGTGCTGTTTCCTGCTCGACAGTTGTGTTGTTTCCTGCTTGGGTAGCCCAAGTGTTGAGTCCACAAAATTAATAACGTGGCTACTATGCTCAATTTTAAGAAACTAATTTATTTCAAATAAACTTCCTAAGGAAAAAAAAATACCCATTTGCTATATCTCATTATTTTCGTAAGTATATGGAGCTAGGAATTGAACCCCATTGCCTTTTGCATGCTGAGCAAGCTCCACCCCCACCCCCAGCCCTATGACGTCACTTCCATTCTGCTTAGCCATGCCTGCTATCCACCCACCTTCTCTATAAGAAAGCATTTTTTTTTTTCTTCCAGAATCTCCAACCTCCACAACCCATCATCTCTCCTCCTTTGACCCCAGTGGCCGGGAACAGGTCACATGCCTGATTTTACCTGCAAGTTACTCTTGGGCATTTCCAGCCTGAGCTCTGCCTTAAGGAAAAGAACAAGCATGGGTGGGGTGACAGAGGGGAGCTGTCGGCGTTGGCACCATTGCTCTTCAGTATTTTCTGTCAGCCAGATTGTAAGTAGGCATGCCGTCTCTAACTAGCAAAACACTAAACAGACCGACTTTCTTGTTCTCGGTATGCCTCGAAGCCTGCTCGCCCACAGACAACACCACCAGGCCCCCGTAATCTGCTGCACACACCTCATTGTGCTTTATTTCCTAACTTAGAAAATCAGCTTTGATTCCTTTGCAGTCGTATAAAAACTCCCATTTTTGGAGAAAGCACTTGGTGGGGGAAAAGGTTGTGATGTGTAGAGCCTACGTTATTTTGCCCAGTCGATCACTAGGCTCCAAGATGCGGCTGCTGTCCTAGTGTGTGTGGGTGTTTGAGAAGCAATTCGTGACCAGAGTTCCTTCCCACGGGGTTCATAGGAGGCGGCAGGGATGCGTGTGAACTATTTCTGTCCCGGTGGTGTAGGTGGAGATTCGGAGACTGTTCCTGCTTTGATGGCCTCTGCCTCTTGTGGCTCCTTGGGGTGGGGGATACCCCGTTCATTTTTTACCAGATGTGGTCAGCCTCCCGTCCTTGGTGCTACAGTCTGGGGCTGACTTCCTGTTCATTCTGACACTGTGCCGTTTGAAGCCAGGCTTCACTTAGCACTTGAGGAGTGGGTTCCATTTGGACCTCCTAATTTGGGATCACTTAATCCCAGAATTAACAAAACCTTAAAAGCATTATCGGCAAGACTCAGTTGACACTAGTTTGTTGTTGTTGTTGTCTTTGCTTTTTTGTTTGTTTGTTTACAATAAGCTTCTCACTCACAGATGTTAAGTGGAGGGTTGGAGGTGGAGGTGAAGAACCGTTTCAGAGACTCGCTTCCTATGTGCAAGTGAATTCCAGACCTGAGGCTTTAAAGAGAAAGGCAGAGCCTTAATTTTGTGACAAAAAAAAAAAAAAAAAAAAAAAAAAAAAAAAAAAAAAAAAAAAAAAAAACGTAGCAAGCAAACTCCAAACAGAAGCTTGGCAGACTGCCTGTGTTCCAATCCTAATCACTGCCTGTTGGCTGTGTGGCTTTGACCCAATTGTGTCATTTCTCTGAGCCTTTCGGTCTTTTTCATTAAAGAGAGACAAGAGCAGGGTGGCGGTGGCACACACCTTTGATCCCAGCACTCTGGAGGCAGAGACAGGCGAATCTCTGTGAGTTCGAGACCAACCTGGCCTACAAGAGGAAGTTCCAGGACAGCCTCCAAAGCCACAGAGAAACCCTGTCTCAAAAAAAAAAAAAAAAAAAAAAACCCAAATATTTTTAATCAACGAAGGGTTGAATGCAACTATGTGGCACTCCTGGATACAGAACCCTGGAAGTGTACCCCCAAAATAAAGTTAAAGTGATCAGCAGCAAACCACCAGCTTGTTGAGGGTCTTGCATGAAGAAGTCTAGATAGGAAGCATGGAGTCACTTAGGCCCTGGAGGGTCCTGTGAAAGAACCATAGAAACCAGGGGAGGTTTCAATGGAGAAACACCAGGACTCACAAGGTTAAGAGACTGCTATGGCCCAAGAGAAAACGTAGAGAAAGCTGGGGGGAGAGGGGGGAGAAGGCAGTTTATGAAAGGCCACTGAAGAGCCGTGACAGGGAGGAAAGACGATGAGTTTTAAGCTGTGGTCTAGTTGGGGCAACTGGATGCAAGGGAGGCACCATTGGTTGAGGAGAAGAAGGAGAAGGAGAAGGAGAAGGAGTGGGTTTAAGTTTGAGTTTGATGCTCACGAATTCAGGAGCTTTGGGACATTCAAGAAGGAAAGGACATTCAGGTATCCCAAGGAAAAGGAGTGGGGTTAGAGCCAAAGGAATCAATATGGGATTGTTTCCTTTGCAGGAATCAATGCAGGAATCTCAGAGCAGCCAGAGAGAACGTGTGGCAAACCTCTTTTAGAGTTGTAGTTTGCAAACTTCTGTAAAGGGCTAGGTAATAATATCAGTGTTTGTGGGCCGCATGCTCTGTGTCGATGTTATTCGGTTGTGCCGTTGCGGTGTGAAAGCAGCCAAGGAGACGTAAACAAGTGGATGGGATTGTGTTCCAATAAAGCTTTATTTACAAACACAGAAGGCTGCTGATTTTGTCCCGTGGTCCATTGTTTGCCAGCTCCTCCTCTGGAAAGAAAAAGGCAAACGCACAGTACAAGGCCAACGAAGACTTTTGGAGAGGTAAATGAATACTTCCCTAGGATTCATGGCATGTGAGTGACAGGGTGCCAATTCAAAGAGAAGTTAAGTAAGTCATAATTAAAGGCTGGAAAGGCAGGGTGAAGCTTGGCAATGGGTGTGGAAACCTGGTGGTGGGGTAGAGGCTTCATCTTCAGATCAGTTTTGCACTGGTGGGATCACAGCCACAGCAGCTCCTGGTGTCTGTCGTAAAACCAAGGCTTCAGAAAGATAAGGGAGTTAGACAAATTAGACTACTGGCTCCAGGTCTTCATTTCCTCTGCATGACATAATATTTGTGTTGTCATCCCATCCCTTGCTAAGTGACTACAATCGCTCCCCCATAGTTATTTTCTCAGTGATGATGAGATTGACCAGTGGCAATGTGACAGAGAGGTAGCTATGGGCCAAGACCTTCAGACGCTCTCTTTCTTGTCTGTTTGTTCTATGTGTCTCTCCTAGGTAAAAGAAGGCTCCAAGTAGCCACTGTTGGGGGAGAGTCAAGAACAGCAGGAAGCATACCTCAAGCTGTCTTTAGCAGAAGATTCTTTTTTTTTTTTTTAAAAAAAAGATTTTATTTATTTATTATGTATACAACATTCTGCTTCCATGTATATCTGCACACCAGAAGAGGGCGCCATATCTCATAACGGATGGTTGTGAGCCACCATGTGGTTGCCGGGAATTGAACTCGGGACCTCTGGAAGAGCAGCCGGTGCTCTTAAGCTCTGAGCCATCTCTCCAGCCCCCTCTTTTTAAAAATAATTTATTTAACTTTATTTTATGTGCATTGGTGTCAGATTCCCAGGAACTGGAGTTACAGATAGTTGTGAGCTTCCATGCGGGTGCTGGGAATTGAACCCGGGTCCTCTGGAAGAACAGCCTAAGTGCTCTTAACCACTGAGCCATTTCTCCAGCTAGCAGAAGATTCTTTGGTCAAGAAAATAAATATGGGTAGTTAAAAGTCACTGAGATTTGGAGGTTAAATGTTAGACGACACAAGTAATTAATGAGAATTTTAACCAATATTGGATAGAAAAAAAAACTACTTTAAAAACTCCCTTTGGGGCTGGAGAGATGGCTCAGAGCTTAAGAGCACCGACTGCTCTTCCAGAGGTCCCGAGTTCAATTCCCAGCAACCACATGGTGTCTCACAACCATCCGTTATGAGATCTGGCGCCCTCTTCTGGTGTGCAGATATACAGGGAAGCAGAATGTTGTATACATAATAAATAAATACAATCTTTAAAAACAAAACAAAACTCCCTTTGACCTGATGTAGGACGTGTGGTCCCACTCAACAACAACTACTAAAGGCAAAGAGATTTATTTAGTATAAGATTGGCCCGTTTGGGTCATGTGCTGGCTCTCTTCAGGAAAATGGGAGCGCTATCAAAGTAAGGAGAAAGAATGCTGAGGAGACCAAGCAATACTGACACTGCAGAGAGCCAGTGAAGAGTAGCACCATGGAAACTCGGGCAGGAGGGCAGACTGAAAATGGATGTTTTGAATAATGCCATCAGTAGGGTGGAGGGCACTGAGTCAGTAAATGAAGTATGTTTATTGGCTTTGGTAAGAATGGGGATTATTGATGATCTCTGCCTGAGCAGTTTCAGCTGACTATTGGGTTGACAGAATATAAATAACTATAAAATACCAAAAAAAAATCCCTATAATTCATTTTAAAAGACTTGAGATAAGGAATCAGATAGGGGAGGGCCAGCAGTTTTATTTATCTGAGCATCACTTTGAGGGGGATATTTCTGGGAAGAGGAGTGTTGGGATCGATCACCCCTGAGGCAGATTCTGAGCAGACATCAAACCCTGGAGACTGCAGCCGTGGCTGGCAGACCCTTAGGGTGTGACCCTTAGCGCTGGCAGATAAGCTCATGGCAGGTATGACCCTTAGGGCTTGCTGCACCTTTGAGAAGCAGACATGAAGACAGGACCCAAGCAATGTGGAACTTAAAACAGGAGGGTCTGGGGATCACCCAGGGGAGGAGAGGGAGCGGAGTGAACCCTTAGGTGTATCTGGTCTCACTCCTGGAGGACCAAGGACAGAGCCAGTCTTAAAGAAAAGTAGTCAGCTGACAAAATGTCTAACCTGGCACCCCCATCTCTTAAGACTCTGACCTTTTTTTAGCTCCCCTGACGTGCCCCCCATTTTCTACTGACTCTAACCAGGGAGAGATTTGTAAAGCCTTGGCGAGTCGTCCTCAGGATGTCATGGTCCCTTTCCCCTGGGCCCCTCCCCATGCGGCACCCTGTCTCATTTCTCATTGCCCGGCTCCAAGGACGCATCCGTGGCAAGTTATTAACATAACAGATCTTCTCCTGTGGTTATTTGCTTCCTAAGTAGATTCTCTTGACAACAATTCGTAACCCAAGGAGACTTTCTATCACGGTGAGAACTTAGGTACTCGGAGGGAGATGGAGGCCTGGAAGCATCGCCCTACAGATCTTTACACAAAGTAGGCTTGTTACTGACAAGGCTATCCCCGAACTGGAGAAAACATCCAGGGAAAGAGAGATAAGAACTTTAATTTTTTTAGAAAGACGGTATTTCATTTGCAGCGATAGAGGATCCTGATAGCCACTGCTTGGCGCCTGGAGACCAGCCTTGAGTGACAAATACAGGGCCTGACAAATTAGCTTCTACCATTTTTTTCTTTTTCTTTTTCCTTTGCAGGAGTGGGGGTTGAGTTTGGTCTGTGTCTTAACCAAACCTGTCCTTCGGGTTCCTGCCGCCATTCTTGCTGAGCAGAATTTTTATTTTCTAGAGAGAGAGTCAGCAGTCAAGGTTCACTTAGCACCTGCTGCTCCCAGAAGGGATTGTGGCAGCCACCAAAGCAGCTACACCTGTCATCAGGCTTCACTTCCGTTCAGGTGGAGAGAATAAGCATGTAAAAATATAAACGCGTATATTTTTATATACTATAAATGCTGAAGAAGACTCGTGATAAACCTCGGATTCCAGTGTTAAGACGTACACAGTGGGAAAACCTTCGAGGCCAAGGCTCTTGAAGGGCCTGGGAGAAGAGTGTGGCCAGGACGGACGTGGAGGTGGCAGACAGAAAGGCTGGCGGGTGTATGGAACACGGGGACGCAAGAGGGAAGTGCAAATGGGTGTGCAAGGCCCTCGCAGACACCTGCTCTCTCCACCTAGCAGCTTGGTGCCTGGAGAGCAGCTTGAGGTCCAGATTGCTAATTAGAATTTCTTTTTTTTTTTTTCTCTCTGTAGTTTTCCAGGATCAGCATGGAGTGTCGTATGTGTCTCTGGCAGGCTTCCTAGACCTGTCTAGCCAGTCAAGTACCACGGCTACGCCACCGACTCACACGTGTTTCTTCCCAGAGGCCTTCTCTGGATTTGCATGCACTTAGAATGAGGAAAAACGAGAAAAAAATGGGGGGTGGTGGGATCTCCTCAGCCTTCATGCATGCACGGAGGTGGGAGGTGACGTTGCTTTTCTCTGACGCGCCCTCTGTCTGCATCGGAAGCACTGGTGTATCTTGGGCGACACAGGTAGCAGGGCTAAGTTCTGGGGTTTGCCCTGCAGGTACCCGGCCGGTGCTGTGCCCTTCGTGTGTGCTGAGGACGTGATGGAAGCAGCAGCATCATGCGTGATGAGGTCGGGTAGGCTTTGCCTCCCACCAGCCAAAAGCCACAGCTTCCCACCCTGTACCCTCCCCGTATGTTTCCCTGAATCTCCCCAGCTCTTCCTTCATGCTTTCCCAGCTATCCAGCCGTGTGCTGTCAGCCCACGTTGCTAACCGGCTTGGCGTGATGAGGTCGGGTAGGCTTTGGACCTTGTTTGTCCCGTCACTGAAAGGAGAGGTTTGGACTACATGGTCTTTCGGAGAGTTTCCAACTGGGAAGTGTGTACAAAAAAATTTCATCTTCTTGCACATTTGCCCTTAACGATTTTCTTTTTCTCCCCTTGCTACTTAGGGAAGGAAGAGAGCGAGAAGGAGCTGCGTTTTAACAAACCGGAGCTCGGCTGTTGCGCTCTTAGAGGTGCAGTGGAGGTGACACGCTCTGACACATGGGGTCCAGGTAGCTCTGGGGTCCTTCCGTGACCACTGTGTGGTCTCAAGCAAGTGATTTTACTCCCCCAAGCCCCTGTGCTCCCCTCTTTGGAGGTCCCACTAAGGCTTCCTGCTTTGTGAGGTGATGGTGAGAATTTCACAACACAGCGGATTGAAAGTGCTCAGCCACGTGTGTAATCACTCAACGCATTTGATCCCCACGCAAAATAAACATTATGTGTTTATTATTTTAACAAAACACATGAGATGGTTTT
This sequence comes from Cricetulus griseus, assembly GCF_003668045.3. Classification (NCBI taxonomy): domain Eukaryota; kingdom Metazoa; phylum Chordata; class Mammalia; order Rodentia; family Cricetidae; genus Cricetulus; species Cricetulus griseus. The sequence continues at coordinate 16,367,842 of NC_048603.1, read as the reverse complement.
TGGAGACAGGGTTTCTCTGTGTAGCTTGGCACTCGCTCTGGAGACCAGGCTGGTCTCGAACTCACAGAGATCCGCCTGCCTCTGCCTCCCGAGTGCTGGGATTGAACACGTGTGACAATTATTGTTAAAGTGAGCTTTGGGCTGAAAGCAACGGACTCGAGAGCCAGGATCACACGACACACAGCACATGGCCGCCTGTCCTGTCCCAATGTCTCATAAACACTGAGCCCACGTCAGCCACTTCCGTGAACTAACGTGCGGAGGCCTGAAGGAGAAAAGCTTGAGAGGCACACGCTTGCACGAGCAAGAACAGGGCTGGTGGGCTGTGCGGTGTCACGGCTTCCAGTGTGCGGTTGATGACATGAACTCCTGGTTTCCAGCTTCGGCTGCCACACGCTTCCCTGTCATGCCTGACTTTGTCCCCTGAGCCGTGAGCCAAGAAAACCCAGTCTTGTGTGAGCCGCTGTTGGCCGCGGTGTTTGTGACAGTGACACAGAAGTGAGCAGGACACAACACACACACACACACACACACACTATGGGTGTCTAACACACATGTACACACCATGCTCACCAAATACACACACGCACCATGTATCTAACACACATGTACATACCGTGTTCATCTAACATCCATACACACCACGGGTATCTAACACACATGTACATACCGTGTTCATCTAACACACACACACACTACGGGTATCTAACACACATGTACATACCGTGTTCATCTAACATCCATACACACCACGGGTATCTAACACACATGTACACACCATGCTCACCAAATACACACATGCACCATGTATCTAACACACATGTGCACACCACGCTCACCTAACACACATGTGTATACCACGCTCACCTAACACACATGTACACACCACGCCCCCCGTCATAAAGGTCACGGCCCACTAACAGTCTACCCTCCAGCGACGTGTCACGATGCCGTGTGCATGCATGGTCAAGTCCCCTGCCACGGGAGAAAGATGGAACGTGTTCCTCGCATGACGAGGACGTGACTTCACGTGGGGAGAGGCCAGCTTTGTCCTGTCCATCACCAAGTCTGGGAGGGAGAAACCGGGTGACGGACCCACCTGTGAGCACCGTTACATGGGAAAGACATTTTACAAAGAGAGAGGGCGGGAGAGGAGCACGGTCAAAACGCATCAGGGCTGACATGTGACACGTGACACGTGAAGTGTTAAAAGGCAGAGACAGACAGGCGAGTGCAGCGCTGCGTGACGGCCCAGGCTGCCTGCGTCCACCCGGACACGGGAGCGCAGGCGTGTGCAGCCGGTGTTGCACACCGAGTGACCCTGAAGCTTGGCGGGCCCTGCCCTGAGCCCGCCATAGAAACACTAGCAGCGGGGGAAACGTGCTAAATAATTACACATGACTATGCTGTCAGCTCACACATCATCATGCTTCCCCTCTTAGGGACGTTTTGCAGATTAACCGGTTAACGTTTGCACAGTGAGCTCCAGGTGCCGCGTGTCACCTGTCACCAGCAAGGATGTGATCATCATCACACATCACGGATGTGTCGTCATGGACGTGGTCGAGTCATGCGGACTTTTCACTAAGGTGAAAAGTCAGCACTGTGGTCCTTGAACTGGAGTTTCATTAAAACAAACCAAAAAAACCCAAAAAACCCGACGGTGGGTGGGTGTCCCGCACTGTCTGTGACACGCGTCTAAGAGCACGGGACTCGTTCCAAGCGTCAACCGTGGCTTCCGTGCACGACTGAAGGTCGCATTTCCACCTGACAGGGGAGCGAACTCACCATCGGCTGCAGGGTGAGCCGAGTCGCCCTCGCCCACCATGCACACACGTTATTTATTAATTTTCTTCGGTCGCGAGGCTCACGTGTAGAACTCAGAGGCGGCTCCAGAGATCATGAGATGCGTGTTGGCAAGATTTTCATAAACAGACAATTGGTCGCTGACCCAAAGGCCCAGACTTTTGGTGACGTTTGAGAGAGGAACTGAATCGGCTCAAACATTTGGGTCCCAGGGCTCCTCGGCGCCCTCAGAAACGGTGGAAGGACCACGCGTGTGTGCGTGCCGGCCGGCTGTGTGAGTCACGCTTGTTCAGTTACAGCTGAAGTTAAGGGGGGGGAAATGTGAATTTAGTTTCTTCGTTAGAAGCCATGAGATGGTTGTGCAGCAAAATGAATGAGACACTTTTAATGAAAATATCAGGGAGACGCGTGACACTGCTTTACATTTTTAAAGTTCCTTTAGTGTCCGGCTGAATGGAAAGCAGCCGAGAGCCCAGGCTGGGTCCTGCGTCCGATCGGGTACTGTTTCGGTTGAAGTGGTTAAAGGAAACTTGGCCTCACACAGACGTGTAACGGGAGCACAGTGGAGCATTTTCACGGCATTTTGAAGATGATTCTGGTTATTCATTTTAGATTTGACACACACACAAAAAACTCCCAAAGTAGCAGTTTCCGAGCTCACATGTGTTAACTTTTTGTCATCCTGGACACTTAAAGCCAGTGGTCTATCCTGTACTGACCTGCGGCGTGGGGCATTTGGAAACTATTGATTCCTTAAGTTACGCAGAACTGGCAAGGGCCGACACACGTCAGCATCAAGCAGTCACTTTCGTTAATATCATCACTGATTTCGCCATAAAATTTTTTAGGTGTTGGTGTGCTGTCAACTTTCCCAGATTCTAATTTTCATCTGAAAAGCCGGGGTTTTATTATTGGCAATAAATTCTTTGGATTGTTTTCCATGGAGCGACGGTTTCATTTTGTTCACTTCAGGGAGAGGAGCTGCCAGATGCCCGTGTCTCCTCGTTACCCGTTGTTTGTTTTCGTGTGAAAAGCGGGGGGCTCCATCAGAAGCAAGTGGTTAGGCTCACAGCTCAGATAACACCACAATTTTCCTGGAGCCAAAATTGTGACTCGTGTAGTCAAGGTCTTCATGAGAATTTCTCATTTTTCACCCAAGTGAACTCACATTTAATAAAAAAAATACATGTTTGTTGCTTAATTATTGTTGTTTTTGACTGAACTGACTCACAGTGAAATCAGTGGGTGCGTAATGGTGAGTACAGAGTGACTTCCAGTGACATGCACACCGACTGTAGTGTGTACACAGTGACTGTCAGTGACATGGACACCGACTGTAGTGTGTACACAGTGACATGGACACTGACTGTAGTGTGTACACAGTGACTGTCAGTGACATGCACACTGACTATAGTGTGTACACAGTGACATGGACACCGACTGTAGTGTGTACACAGTGACATGGACACCGACTGTAGTGTGTACACAGTGACTGTTAGTGATATGCACACCAACTGTAGTGTGTACACAGTGACATGGACACTGACTATAGTGTTACACAGTGACTGTCAGTGACATGTGTAGTGTGTACAGAGTGACTTCCAGTGACATGAACACCGACTGTAGTGTGTACACAGTGACTGTCAGTGACATGGACACTGACTGTAGTGTGTACACAGTGACATGGACACCGACTGTAGTGTGTACACAGTGACATGGACACTGACTGTAGTGTGTACAGAGTGACTTCCAGTGACATGAACACCGACTGTAGTGTGTACACAGTGACTGTCAGTGACATGCACACTGACTGTAGTGTGTACACAGTGACATGGACCCCGACTGTAGTGTGTACACAGTGACTGTTAGTGACATGGACACTGACTATAGTGTGTACACAGTGACATGCACACTGACTGTAGTGTGTACACAGTGACTGTCAGTGACATGGACACTGACTGTAGTGTGTACACAGTGACATGAACCCCGACTGTAGTGTGTACACAGTGACATGGACACTGACTGTAGTGTGTACACAGTGACATGAACCCCGACTGTAGTGTGTACACAGTGACATGCACACCGACTGTAGTGTGTACACAGTGACTGTTAGTGACATGGACACCGACTATAGTGTGTATACAGTGACATGGACACTGACTGTAGTGTCTACCCAGTGACATGGACACCGACTGTAGTGTGTACACAGTGACATGGATACTGACTGTAGTGTGTACACAGTGATATGCACACTGACTGTAGTGTGTACCCAGTGACTGTCAGTGACATAGACACCGACTGTAGTGTGTACACAGTGACATGGACATGGACTGTAGTGTGTACACAGTGACTGTCAGTGACATAGACACCGACTGTAGTGTGTACACAGTGACATGGACACCAACTGTAGTGTGTACACAGTGACTGTCAGTGACATGGACACCGACTGTAGTGTGTACACAGTGACATGGACACCGACTGTAGTGTGTACACAGTGACTGTCAGTGACATGGACACCGACTGTAGTGTGTACACAGTGACATGCACACTGACTGTAGTGTCTACACAGTGACATGGACACTGACTGTCGTGTGTACACACTGACTGTCAGTGACATGGACACTGACCACAATGCGTACACGGTTGCTGCAGTGACATGCACTGACCACAGTGAGGTGAACACAGCTGTCAGTTACATTTACACAGACCCTCGCAAGAGTAGAAACACTGACCCCTCATTTCAACCGGAGCTCTGTTTTTCACGTTACCCAAGAGTTCTGTTTATTTTTTCTTTCCATTTTCTCCACCAGTGGGAACAGCAGAGCGGCCCAAACTCTGGCGGTTTCCTAGTGTGACCATGGAAGAGTGTTGGACTTGCAGAGTCCTTTAGGAGGGTTGGGGTGTGTGGGGTCCAGGAGTAGCACCTGGAGAAGAGTTGGCATTGGCAATGTCCCGACTGTGGAGCAGAGGATTGGCTGCCGCTAACGCGTTTCTTTGGCCATGCACAGCGGAGCAGGAGACGGAGCCGGGTAACAGTCTTCTTCTGTTTTAAACATCATGAGGAAATATTGCATTGCCGTAGTAAGTTTTTCTCTTGCTACAACACACAGGAAGAAAAACGGCCACTGTTCTTGAACAAGCACTCGTGTGCACATGCATTGCCCCGGTTGAAGCTTCAGAGATAGAACCATTCTCATCTGCGTTGCAGGCTACTAGGTGCAACACCCACCTTGTGTGAAAACTTTTATTCTGTTACATTAAAAAATGTTGGCTGCAGCCGGGCGTTGGTGGCGCACGCCTTTAATCCCAGCACTCGGGAGGCAGAGGCAGGCGGATCTCTGTGAGTTCGAGACCAGCCTGGTCTCCAGAGTGAGTGCCAGGACAGCCAGAGCTACACAGAGAAACCCTGTCTTGAAAAGCCAAAAAAAAAAAAAACCTCAAAAAAACAAAAAAATGTTGGCTGTGACCCACTAAGTTGACCTCACATCTCACCAACAGCTCGGGAACCACAGCTGGAAAAATAAAATAAAATGCAAACCTCTGCTCAAAATGAAGGTACTTTTATCTGTAATTTTCTTTCTAATCTACTTTTTCCGGTCTGAAAGTAAAGATACTCACAACCTTTTAACGGCTTGCTTTTTCCATGTTGACGCAGAAGCCGATGATTTTATTTTAATTTAGCTTAATTTTATCTTGATGCCAATACTTTTAATTTTATTTTCATGTGTGTGGTGACACTTTGTTTGTACGAATAAAGCTTGCCTGAAGATCAGAGGGCGGAGCTAGCCCCTAGCTAACCATAGAGGTCTGGAGGTCTGTACAGACGGACAGGAAGTGAGACGGCTGGGCAAAGAGAGGAATGTAAGCTGGAGGAAACAGGAACCCGGTCTCTTTTTCAGTCTGAGGGTTTTGTAGAGGTAAGAACTCTCGTGGCTGGCTGCTTCTCTAATCTTTCAGCTTTCACCCGCCAATATCTGACTCTGGGTTTTTATTATTAAGACCAATTAGAAGTTGTGTTATACATGGTATGCACTCACTCATATGTGGATTTTAGACATAGAGTAGAGGATTACCAGCCTACAGTCCACACTGCCAGAGAAGCCGGAAAACAAGGAGGACCCTAAGAGAGACATACATGGTCCCCTGGAGAAGGGGAAAGGGTCAAGATCCCCTGAGCAAATTGAGAGCACGGGACGAGGGGAGAGAGAGCTACGAGAGTGAGAAGGGGAGAAGAGGAAGGATGCAGAGGTCATGAGGGAGCAGAAAGGTTGAGTCAGGGGAAGAATAGAAGAAAGGACATGTGACAGGTAGGGTTTTAGTTAGGGGGTGGTAGGGGAGGATGGGAGGGAGAAGGGAACTGGGATTGACATGTAAAACAATCTTGTTTCTAATTCAAACGAAAAAACGATTTAAAAAGTTGTGTTATAGATGTGTGTGTTCTTGTACACGTTTGTGTGTGGACGTGTGTTGGAGGGCAGAGCTTGACATCATGCAACATCCTTCATGGCTGCTTTGTTTGTTTTGAGACAGGGTCTCTCACAAAACCTGTGGTTTGTTGATTGTGTTAGAATGGCTGGTGGGATGCTCCAGGGATCCTCCTGCCTCTGTCTTCCCAGGACCGCGAGTATAAACACATACCACCAAGCTCAGCTTTTACACAGGTGCCGGGGAGCCGGACTCGGTCCTCATACTTCAGCAGCAAGCTCCGCCCGAGCTGTCCCTCTAGTCCACCAGTCGCTTCAGAGTGTCTCGGGATAATAAGGTTTTTCTTTTTTAAGTGGGGATGCAATATGTGGGCTATTGTGTGAAATATCCCTTTGGCTTTACTTCCTCTGGGAAAGTAAAAATGTTTACCCAGCATTTATGAAACCTGATGTCTTTTCTGATAAAGACGCACAATTAAATCTCATCAGGAGGCTATTTTGAGACTGATAATAATCATTGTTCCCATTAAAAAAAAAAAAAAAAAGCTTTAATGGGATCTAGACTTCTAATCTGCACTGCCCTGACTTCCTGCTCTGCCAATCTGAGAACCATTACCCTGACAGTAAACATTAAAATAAGATGGCCACCACTTGGAATTTTAGCGCTTACGGAATTTTATTGCTGTGGACAAGACAGATGGTGAGAAAGTAGAATAAATTAGAGCTAAATATTTTCTTTCCCCTTTTTGATATCTGGCTTTCATCTGCTTCCCTTCCCATCTAGCTTTTCAGGCTCCAGTCTCTCTCTCTCTCTCTCTCTCTCTCTCTCTCTCTCTCTCTCTCTCTCTCTCTCTTTCTCTCCCTCTCTCTTGCCCACCCTCCCTCTCTCCCCGTATTTGGAAGAGTCCCTGTCTAGCTTTCTTTGCTTTATTATCTTTTGGCTCCCTGGCTTCGGGGTTACCTTGGAAGGACTGGTGGAGGAGGAAGAGGCTTGGAAGGGAGAAAGGCTCAGTTATCTATAGCACTTGCTCAGACCAGGCCTGAATTAGGGTGCTGCCTTGGGAATGGAGAAACGGAGACGAATCCCCAAGGCTTGGCTAGTCACTGGGATGGGGGTTGTGTGTGTGAGGGGGAAACGAGGATGGTCTTGAGAATCCGGCTACCGTGGGGAGAGGTGGAGAAGCCGGAAAAGTGATGACTGACACTGCCGATGGTTTTGTGGTGGAACCTGGGTTAGAGACTTGGATGAGGCTCTGCATTGAAGCTGTTGCTGAGCTCACAGGTATAAATGAAATCATGCGGGGAGTAAAGTCTTATGACGAATGACTGTGGGGAACGAGGAAGCTGAAAAAAAAAACAGCAAGGAGAAGAGGAGTTGACAAAAATGGAGAAGTGCCAGGGGCGGCAGAACCCGGGGGGGGGGGGAGGGAGGGATCAACACGGAGGCAAAGAACTGTAACAGCTGGCAAAAATGCTGTTACTGCCGTGTAACAGCCACCAAGGAGATGCCCGAGACAAGACTTTGTAGCTGTCTGTCAGCCTTCATTTCTTCATAACCCTTACTAGTTATGTAAATATGGGCAAGCCACAAAGCAGATCTGAACCAAGGAGGCTGGTTGCACCCGGCTGTTAGAAATGTGTTGTCAGAAAAATTACGATTGGACTGAAGAGATTTAAGAACACTGTTTAGCAGGTAGAGGTGGGGACGACCAGGATGTGGGCGGCTATGAGTACAGAGGGAGAAGATATACCACAATGGCGATTCCTCACTGGAAGACAACCGTTTCCCTGAGACAGAACCTTTGCGATTCCCTTTTCCTTCTTCCAGAACTGAAGGAAATCCGGTTCATTTTCTATGTTATTATTCCGAGCTCGATGGGAAAAACAAAAGGAGAAAAAACAAGGATGTGTTTATATGAAAAACCTTCCTTTGAGACAAACCCACTTTTATGCTTTGTTTGCTTTCCTTTTAGACATGGCTTCTGAATGTTTTCCGACGGAGATCCTCGGGTTGCTCTCGAGATTAGTAACGCCTTCTTTAGAAAGTTTAGGCAGCTACTTCCAGAGCCTTCCACTTAGGAGTAACAGAAGCAAGTAAGCGATTCACTGTTGGACTTAGGAATCTAAATTGACACCCTGAAGGAGGACCATGGAGCATAGATGACACGAGGTGAACTCACGGGTCCTTTGATCACATCGGGAGAGAAGCCTAGTCTAGAAGTTGTTTTGAAAATGAATAAAGAGACATTCGGAGACAGTATTCTAAGGGGTTGCAATTATTTAAGTCATCACACTTCAAAGGTCAAACAGTTTGGTAGAACACTAACTGAAGGTGTAAAGAGTTCGATAGACCCAAGATAAATGATAAATGGGTGTTTTATTTGGGGGAGTAACTTACACAGAACAACAAAGAACCACAGAAGCTTTTTCTCTGTCCTTCTGATCAGCGATCAGCGTCGAGAGAGAGGAGAGAGAGAGAGAGAGAGAGAGAGAGAGAGAGAGAGAGAGAGAGAGAGAGAGAGAGACAGAGACAGAGACAGAGACACAGAGACACAGAGATACACCAAAGGGCTGTGGCCACTCACACAAACACACTGACAAGAATAGATGCCACTACAACTAATATTTTGGGTCAAGATGCTGTTCCTTCGGTGTGTCTGGGAACCTCCCATCAAACAAGCAGAAAAACATTTCATCCTGCCTTGGGGGGAAATAGTTACAAGCTTGACTTCTCAAAGTTAGTTTCAGAGTAGGAGAGGCTATGTAGGATGCATGCAGGGTCAAAAAGCTTGGTGTGCCACGCTGAGAAGTGTTCGTCAGGCATCGTCTCTGGCTTCACCGTGATCTACAGTGAAGTCACTAGCATTCGAGTTAGTGGCGGCCATCTGAGGACTGGCAGCCTGTTCCAGTAAAAACCAAGGAGTGCTAAGTGTGTCATCGCTAGAGGAAGAGCTCTGGGTTGTAAGAGGATTTGGACACGCAGCAAGGGCCGTTATGTTATTAAGTATGCATTTATAAGTTAGTTTATTCTTGCCAAATGAAAATATTTTAAAAATCATTTCTTAATTACACAGGCACTCAAGTCTTGCATCATTAACCACACATTTAAAACAGCTTTGTATCACTTACAAAAACAATTTAAAATATCAGATTATCGAGTTTCCTGTGTCCCAGTGTCCAGCTGCCTTGCAGCCAAGATTAACCTGTGTATTGTCTCAATTAAACACATCAGAAAGTGTTATTTTCCATTTTTCAAAAAAAAATTTAATTCCAGGAAAATGAGGTAGTTCATCCTGCTGTATTCACCAATTCACCGTTGAGAGCCAAAAATTAAATTCTGATTTTTGAAACCTAATTTCTTCTTTTCCTTTCCCTTCTCGAAATATAAATACAAAGACAAGAAAAAAAATTAAAACCTAGCTCTATTTGTACAGTACGCCAGGCAGGCAACATGCTGCGAAGAGAAAAGAAAGAGAAGAACAAAGATGTTAAATTATTAGCTTTGAATTCATCCGCCAGCCAAAAGGGTTGCACTTCACTCTCCTGCCCGTCACCAGCAGCTGGCAGATGTGCTAAAGAATAAAGCCGGGCTCTCTGGATGCCAAGTTCTCTGCTCTGGCAGAGTCTCCGCCTCTGCTATCTGGGGCGGGGAGACGGGAGTGGACCAGAGCTGATGTTTCCACGTAGCCCACATCCCACTCTTAGGGAAGCCATGGTGTGAGCCAACAAGATGGAATTCAAATTTGGAACCAGACCTCACCTGATATATTTTAATTGATTGTCATGTGATTGTACATCTGCTTATAATTTGACTGTCTTTTCTCGGTATGAGAAGTGCTTTTGTGCAGGGCGGGACCCAGCCCTCCTCTCAATTTCTATATGGAAAAAAAAATATTTTTTTTTTAATCTTTTCATTGCTCTGCTGAGTAGCTTTCAACAAGATTTTGGAAAACGTCTGGACCTAGATTTACAAAGTATCAGCCAATGCTATGCTGAGACAATGTGGGTATATTTTATGGGCTGCAAAGCTCTCGTGGTTAAGTGATTTTTTGGTTATAATAGTTTTAATGATAAGGGCAGTAAACTACTTTAGAGATTGGAGGGCTAAGAAACTCTTCGAGTTAGTTGGGACTATTTAAACCCAATTTGCACCTTAGAGACTGAATCCAAACTATTCAGCCCCAGCTATAGTTATGATTTATTTTCAACATGACCACTTAGATGATTTTTAGAAATTGATGTTAGTTACAATCACAGGGAAAAATTATTGGGCCCCCAATTTTCTAGACAGAAAGAAATATTTGCTTCCATTTAATACGTGCTAATCTCCATTGATCCAACTTTGATTCTCCTATATAAATATGTCTCCTTACTAATTTCTTATCAAAAATTTTAGGGCATTTTCTCGGGGGAAGAGAACAGAGGATCTCAAGCTTCATTTGCATAAGAAATATTTGGGGAACCCCAACCTGTACCCCAGCCCATGGAAACTAAGGTTTGTGAACCCTTTTTGTCACGAGTAATTCAGGCCATGCTGGAGTGCCTCAGTGTTTGAGAACGATGAAACTGGTCCAGACCACGGGGGCCACATCTTCTTTAGCACGGTCTATTTTGTAAAACATTTTATTGGGGTTTAGTCACGCCTGTCATTTTTTATTCTATATACGGCTGTCGTCACACTATAACGTCAGAGTCAAATAGCTGAGACGGAGAATGTATGGCCACGGACTTGAAAATATTTACTACCTCACATTACAGAAACATTTCCCTGACTACTGAATTACACATCACGGAAAGAGAAAACACTTTTCCAGACCCATTTAAATTCATTCATTCATCTGCTCACCGACTTAGACGACTAGGAACTAAAATCGACAAATTCTAACAGGGTGGGATGACGTGGGACACATCTCTCACCTCTGAACTTGGGAGGCTGAGGCAGAACCACTGTGGTTCAAGGCCAACCCGATCCAGGTAGAGACACCTTGTCACAGAAACAAACAAACAAAATACTCAGAGACTTTTAAAGGACTTCAGGTATTAGGTTCAAGATTCTTCAAATCTAACAGTTGTTTCAAAAAAAAAGAAAAGAGCAACTAAACTGGGAAATACAGTTTTTGTTTCCTGTTCATTTTTTGTGGTTGTTGGTTTTTGCTGTTGTTGTTTGTGTTCGTTTGTTTTCAGAGCTGAGGACAGAACCCAGGGCCTTCTCTTGCACTTGCCAGGCACTTGGCCTTTATCTTCGAGACAAATACCCAACCCTGCAAAAATATGTTTTGACTTCGAGACAAAAGTCGTGGAGATTTACTGGTGTTTCAACTTGGTGCGGGAGAATGACTTTTTCACCAGACTCCGAAGCGTAATAGGTGTCATGGAAATTTAGCAGCTCGGTGAGTTGGTGAAATTCAAATGTAAGAAAAGTAAACATATTTAGAAATGTATTCCTCTCGAAAGAGAATACAACGGAGAATTTAGGGGTCAGAAGTGTTTTGAGGAAGGGGGTCTAGTGATCCCTAAGTCCGTCTAGCCAAGCACAGCACATCATAAAACACGGGTTCTCTCTGGCGATATGGCACAAGGATGTGCCGTACGCAGCACGAAGCATCTTGACATTTGAATAAATTGGAGGGACTTCCAAACAATAGATATGTTCAAGGGCGTGGAAGGACTGAGCTGTATCGGCCTTTGATTTACATAGGACATCAAGGCACACACACCCTTCCCGAGCTGGGATGGGTTTCCCTCCCGGAGCCTGCAGGAGATGTTGAATTGACATCACAGGGAATTGTCAGCAGAGAGGAGAGACCGATTGCCAGGCCATGGCAGGGGGCTGGGGGAGAGAATTAAATTCTCTACACCTTGTTCATCATGGCATTCATTCCCCTCTTCAAAGATCTCCAATGACAGCTTATTCTTAAGGAATTAAAGTCAAACCCAGGATGGAGTTTCTGGAGTGCTCTATTCTGTCACTCACGCTGGTGACCCTTAGCGTTCCCTTAGCGTGTCACCTCATCCGACCAGTGTAGTTGGGGGAGCTGTGAGGATTTCCGGCTTACAGGTGCATACCCTGACAGCTGATTGGATGGGTTTGCAAAAAGTATGATCGGCTGACTCAGGGCCAAACTTTACGTCTCTGGAAGCATCCAAAGTGTATATGAACATTTTCTGTCAAGTTAGTTTTATTCTGAAATTGCATCTTGCACTTCTCCAGGCTCAGTGGCAGCTTTCAAGTTCTAGTTTTGTCTCTGTTAGCAAACCAGTCCTGAATTCTCAGTGCTTCTTTTCCAGGAAGTCAATATTGTTGTTGACATCATTCTTTCCTCTTAGAATTTGGCCTGGCTTTGTGACATCACTCAGCTGGTGGGCACTTGTCATGACTGGACAGTGAGCTCCTTTACCACACACGCACACACACACACACACACACACACACACACACACACACACACATGACAGGGGATGTCCTTCTGTGTATATGTCTCTCTTATTGGTTGATGAATAAAACACTGTTTGGCCAATAGCCAATAGAGGCAGGAAGACAGGCAGGACTAGGAAACGAGGAGAATTCTGGGAAATGTAGGCAGAGAGGAAGCAAGAGAGTCGCCATGTAGACCAGAAAGGGTGTTCTCCAGTAAGCCAAGACCACGTGGAAATAATTAGATTAGTAGAAATGGCTTAATAATTAAGACAGAGCTAGCCAATAAGAAGCCTTAGCCATTGGTCAACATTTTAATAATTAATATAGCATCTGTGTGTTTATTTGGGGCTCAAGGGCGGTGGTACCTGGCGGTACCTGGTGGGACAAGAACCTTCAGCAACACATACATAGTCTGCAGCTCCAGCGAGCAGAACGCCTCTCTTGGACATGGTTCCTATGCACCCTGCCTTTTCTTTCCCTCTTCCGTGATGCCTTGATTGTATATGAAGAAGGAGGAGATTCAGTAACTGTTTTGGGGATAAACAAATAATTTCGTTCCCATGCTGTCTTTGTATGTGATTAAGATAAATGAGATGAAACAGGAAAAATGGACGAGGTTAAACATGACAAACGTCTTTTGGATAGCATGTCTATTTCAATGGACTCATAGTATTCTGAGGACAATCAATAATCCATGCTCCATTTTTATCTGATGCTCAGATTCACAGGGTGACCAACAAAACTGGGCGTGTCACAAACCAGCCCGTGAGAAATGAAGACTGGAATCGGTACCGTTTGATGAGCCGACCTTTGGTACATTTTACTTCTGTGCTAGCAACTCACAGGCAGTTGGCACATGAATGAGGAAGAGAAAAGCAGTGTTTTGTCCCCTGATGGGGGAGGCCCTTCCGTGTATATGTTTATCTTATTGGTTGTTGAATAAAGCAATATTGGCCAATAGCGGGGCAAGATAGGTGGGACTAGTCGAGGAGGATTCTGGGAAATGTAGGAAAGAGAATTCTTGTGATCCAGGAAGGAAGTGACATAGCAGACAGACTCAGAATATAAGCAGGGACAAGAAGGAAGCTGCTCCCTTCCTCTTCCTTTTCCTCTCTTCTCTAGGAGCCACCATGTGAGCCCAACAAGAGAGGATGTGTGCCGCTGGGGTCCTCAATCAGATAAGTCCTTATAAAATATATAGATTAATAATTATGGTTGATATTCAAGACAGAGATAGCAGATAAGAAATCCTAGTCATTGGCCAGCAGCATTGTACCTAATATAAGTCTCTGTGTGTTATTCGGGCGCCCACATGGTGGTGGGGCTCAGGTGGCTTGGAGAAAGATTTATCGTTATAGTCCCCAGTGTTTTCCTGGTCCTGTTCCTTCTTCTTGGGGTCACTGCTACACCGCACCTTCCTGAACTGTGCCTGTAGGCGTGGCACGATGAGTAAAAGCTCAAAGTGGTGCCTCTCCTCATTCTTTGTTGACTATGGGGTTGGGAACTGAGCACAACCAGCCAGGTGAAGCCTGAGAAGTGGGAAAGACAAGTCATGGGCACATCATCTCACAGCCTGCAGTTAGCCACTCTCAAGCCAGCACTCCTGGTCCCGTGTGGCTGAGACACTCATCTCCTTCCCAGAGAATCAGTTGCTAGAACCAGCACTGACCTGCCTCCCACATTGGGCACACATGTAACCACGGTTCTCTAGGCTCAGCTTAGGCAGAGCCGGGTGGTCCCTATTTCCATGTTTTTTTGTTTTGGTTTTTTTCTGGGTGAATATATTGACCACACTAAAACTAAATGCTAGTTTGTGCCTATTTACTTCACCGACTTCCCTCTCAATTTGCTAGGGTCTGACATCACAGAAAGGGATTATATTAATCTGAGTGCTACCTGGGAAGTTGGAAACGTATGTGGTCTCTGTTAACGTCTGTAAGGGTCTCTCGATTATATCCCCGCGCACACACACATTTCTTCGCTTAAGAGTGAAACAGAACTGTGTAAAGTGAGCAGCGTGTTTACAGTACATCCCTACAGCTTGCTATCAAATTAGAGACAAATCAGCATTATAGTAAACAGGGGTCAAAGATCAAACCCACAATTTCACATGAAATTCAAAACACAGGACTCAGAATGCAAAATAAAAGGATCGTGTCATGAGACCATCAACTACTCTTAAAAAATAATCAAAACCAGGAAAAGATGAGAGGAAACAAAATTTAAACACAGTTTTGGTCCAGAGTTTGATGCAAAAGCCAGACCCTTGCAGAGAGATCTTTTTTTAAAACCATGACAACGGGCTACATGTCACTCATCTTAAATGGAAACACACACATCAAAAGGTGGCAAGGACCAAGGGTTAGCAGCTCCCAGATTCTACTCACGGGGTTGACGCTGACCTTGGACAAGTCAAAAATCTGTCTTTGTTTTTCACTTTGAAAAGCAGGGTGGAAACTATTGTTTTACTTCTTTAGATGGATGACAACTATGGAGAGAGACATGCCAAAAAGGAGACGGTGGTGACTCTCTCAGATTTGATTAGGTGTATTTTTTTGAAAAGGCGAGTGATTTAGTAGCATGAAATTGTACATACCACACCCCGTTGTTACTGTAGGAAGCTCTCCATAGTTGGCTTCTAAGCAGGAAACTTGGAAAATCACATTTATTTTTTGTTAACTTTTTTTTTTCTCTTTTGGACGGAGTCTTCCTACATACCCCTGGCTGTCCTGGAACTCACTCTGTAGACCAGGCTGGCCTTGAACTCACAGAGATTCACTTGCCTCTGTCTCCTGGGTGTTGAGATTAAAGTCATATGCTACCGTGCCTGTCTAAAGTGGTATCTTTTTAAAACAGCACAAAGCACAAAAAAATATTATTTAAGTGGTGTTATTAGAATTGGACCCATAAATTTGTTAAAAGCCACACTTATCATTACTAATTTAGGATTAATTAATCTTAATTTAAGACGTTACTAAGTACTTAAATGAACACATTAGGTCAGATGACAGGTATTATAGCAGGAAAATCAAAACCCTTGTAATTAAAAAAAAAAAAAGAGTCTAGCAAAGCTCTGAATATTTAAGACAGTTCAGTCAATGATTTTAATCACAACGCTACCTATTAATTTGTATTTGCTTAATCAATGCCACCAGATGTCAGTGTGTTCTATCAATTACTACGGAGCTCTGAGAACCTCTCCTAGCCAATGAACATGATATAGTGGCCCTAATAACGAAGCTCCCCTGAGGGTTATAAATTCTACTCTTGTGTGGAGTATATTACCATGGAGGTTTCTCGGGTGACATGGCCACTCATTTCTCAGTAAGTCTCAGCGCCCAAGTCCTTTTTCTTTTCGTTTTCAAGACTTGCTTTTGTTACTTAGAGAGAGAGAGAGAGAGAGAGAGAGAGAGAGAGAGAGAGAGAGAGAGTGTGTGTGTGTGTGTCTGAACACGTGAATACAGTTGCCCATAGAAGTCAGAGGCATCAGCTCTCCCAGGAGCTGGAGTTGTGAGCCACCCAACATGGGTGCTGGGAACGGAGCTTGGGACTTGTCTGACTGCCAAGCTGTCTCCCCAGCCCCCTCAGTTTTTGCTGTTTTGAGACAGGATTTCTCATAGCTCAGGCTGGCCTCAACCTTACCCAAACTTAGAGTTTCTCTCGGGTTTCCTGTTTCTACTTCCGGATCCTGGGATTGCAGAACCTGACCGGATGTCCCATTAGCACTGACGTCTGTGAAAGCAGGAAGAGAGAGAGAGTTCTAAAACAGATGCGGAGCCCCTACCGCCTCTTGCTGAGGGACACAAGGTTGGGTCCAGCTTCAAGGCTTTGCTCAAATTTCCCACTTCTGACACGGGTGGAGCCGACTGAATTTCCCATCAGGGAACGACTTACTGCCACTTGGCATGTATGCTGGAGAGACACTAGCTTACCCTGGCTATAAAGAAGGACATTGTTGTCGATCTTGAAACAGTAAGTGGAGAAAGGAAACATATTATGTGATGTACTGTAAGCTTAGAGTGTATCTCTTCCACAATAGCAAGGATTTGAACTTATTCACAGAGTTCCCAAGCCTTCCAGAGCATCCATTTCAGTTCATTAAAATGATACAGAAGTAAAAAAAAAAATTAGAATCTTAGTAATTTGCGAAGTTTTGAGATTTTTAGATCCTCTCAAGCACTAACTTGCCTGTTCTCTAAAAAGATACATCTGGGAGCTTATTAAAAAGTGTTCTGCCTTCATCTGTGATGCCTATATGAATTCTGATAGCCAAAAATGCTTTGGATCCTCAAAGTCTAGCTTCAAAACTGACACTTTGTTAGTTTCCAGGAGAGATGGATGTTGCACAAATAAGACTGTGTTGAAACTTCGCATTGTAAAGACACTGTGTGAAGACTGTCCCCGGGCATGGTCCCCAGGGATAGCATTATACAGTAGCTCCAGGCTTCCTATTGCATAACGAAGTGTGCACATTTAATCTTAGGAATAAAAGGGCCTGCTTTTATCCTAAAAGTTGCTATTATTGTATGCTCTTAAATATTATTCTTGAGGTAGAAAAATCATGACAGCCTTGCTCCTTCATGGCAAGAGAGGAAAGTTCTGCAAAATTTCTTGGACTCTACTTCCAAAAACATCAATATACCTGCAACTGTGTTTATGAAGAGGTAGCTTTGAGCTTTTCAAAAACTCAGCTGATTTAAAATATTTATGAAATAGTCTATAAACTTCCTCCTTTTTGCCAAACTTGTTGTTCATGCACTCGTGCATGCACATACACACACACACACACACACACACACACACACACACACACACACACAATTTTTTTGCTCATAAATAGGGGATTTTCCCCTTGATAACATATATTTTCTGACACACACGACCGAAGTCACTGTATTTGAATATTTGCACTCTTGTAACACCACAGATCCTTAGAAAATCATGTTTTCCCCTAGTAACAGAAAGCAGATGCTACAGACATCACTTGGATGCAAACCTTTCTTGTCTTTGCCCCCCCACACACACACACAACTGCAGTTCACGGAACACAGAGTCCCACCCTCGTCTCAGGCCTCTGGGCATTTGCACTGCGTACTACAATAATAACAGTTCTGTTATGAGCTAATTTATTTTACTCACTGAAACTGGTTTCTAGGCAATCGCTAATCTTCCCCACAGGCTCTTAGACAAGTAGATGGCAGGTATAATTAATCTTTTTAAAGCTGGAGAAAGAAACCAGGAGGAAATGGAAGACATCTCACACATGCCACTCCATTAAACCTGATGAGGTAAGGGTACTCCCTCCATTGGACCGATGAGGAAACTCACTCAGACAGATTAATTAATATGCTCAAGGTTGCTTTGTTTGTAAGTAGCGGAGCCAGGATTTAAACTCAAATCTGACTCCAAAAAACATAGATGACTCCAAAAGCCAAGTTCAGTCCAAGATGTTTTTGTTTAAGTGACTTCTCCAAAATTACATGATGAAGGATAATAGACCTGGACACAGAACATGGTACCATTAACTGGATTATGTTCGAACAGATTCCCCACAGTGAAGCCTAACACTCAATTTCTACTCACTATCCAACTGCCTCCTACATTTTTTCTTCTATCTTTTATTGCTAGTTCTGATTTATTTGACATACTCAATATCTTAACTGAATTACAGGCTTGCACTTCCTTGAGACCTCTAAGTCACCTTGAGAAGGTCGGTCCATAATTCAGAGGGAGAATAAAATGTAAGAAAAAAGCTCACCAGGGATGACTATTCAAATATTGCTTAGCCACAGAGAAAATCAGGGATGTGGTCATCAGCCTTCCGTGTGGCGGTGGATCTGGTTGAAGCAGGCAGGAAGGGGAGAGGGGGTGGGCAGGCCCGGCACTTACACACTGGCTCAGTGTTCCCAGTATCTGTTGCCGTCTGCAGCTTATCTATCCTCCGTTTTCCATAGCTCAAAAACGCATGGTCCCCAAGACGTAAGTAAAAGGCGAGAGAAACATGAGTGTTTTATTGCTTGGTATTGAGAACATTGAGATTGCATGACAAGTGATGCAGATTAGTGTGATTTCCCATTTATTGAGTGTGTATCTCGACAGATGTAGGCAATCTTAACACATGGGAGCAAACCTTCTGCATTACCAGGCCACTCTGGCTACTTGACGGCAGAGCCCATTTCTGCTCTTGTGTCTAAACGATGGACTCCGGTGTTTTTGGAAAAATAAAAAAGGCATTTCCTGGGCCCAGTTTGGCGCTATCTCTCAAAATATCAGAGTATTGCCAAGCAAGGCTGTTAAGGACACTAGCCTTTGCTGGAGTAGACACAGCCCGATGGCCACCATTTTGTTCCTGATTGCATTTTGGGGGGGCTGGGGGAGAAATCATGAGTGACCAGAAAGAGTAGAAAGGAACTCAGGGCTGCGTACCTACTGCTTTTTGCTTTGGTACCCACCGGGGAAAGCTCAATGAGTTGAAGACACCATCTTGATGGTGAACTCACTGGCTCATTGGTCCTGTGTGGCGTATTCATCACTTTACCCCGTTATACCTTTAAAAAGTTGGCTTTGTAGAACTCCAGCTGTTCTGACTCAGGGGAAGAAAAGCTTACATCCTTGTGTGTTTACATATTCTCTGCCAACACAGGGAGAAGAGGGCTTCCAATGGCTCATCCCTTTATGAGGCCTCTGGTTAGGAATGACCGGACCCTGGGCCACAGGCCTTGCCTCCTCGCTCAGGAGGGTCTGGGCTCTCTTTGCATGGTGTCTATTCCCCGGGCCAGTTGCAGATCTGCTCTCAGAGGGCCTCCCAAGCTGAGCCAGGGAGCTGAAGTACTGCATATTTTATGCTTAGTTGGGTTTTTCGGGTGAACACACATCCGTGCTCAGGTAAAAGTAGAAAATAAAGAAACTGATGTTTCATTGACCCAAAATAGGGCTCTGAAATGCCTACGTAACAAAGCACCTTGGCTGGTTAGAAATAACCGACCTTTTCAAAATCTTTCTACAGACAAGGCAATCTGTTTCTACAGGATGGAACTCATGCCTGGTGCTGTTAACTGGGCCAAGAACCCCTGGTGGGGTAGGTCATACACCCTGGGAGAACTCAATACCAGTATTCCGTTAAATAGACGCAGTATTAAGCTGCACTTTCAATACCTGTCCTTATATCTATAAAACAATGTGATTCTCAACTCTCAGCAGAAAAGCCTCTTTGTGGAGTAGGTGTCCATGAATACGCAGACTCACAACTGGTCCAAGTGTAGAGAGAACAAGACTGTGGTGATGAGCCCTATCTAGGTCACTCCCCTTCCTCTAATTCCACCCCCAGAGGCTCAGAGATCAGCATGGAGGACTGAGAGACTGTGAAGAGCCAGAAGTATTGGAGTGAAATGGTTTCCAGCCACCACAAGGACATTTTGCACATGTAATAGTATGCACGAAACCTGTACACAGTCAAGCCGGAATCCCAGCATGGGGGCTAAAGAGCAGTAAGCAACTGGTGGCTACTACGGGAAGAGAGTCAGTTTACTTCACATAGGGTGGCCCTGCTCCCGTGCACACAGTTTAAAAAAGAGCACATGGATGCCTGTAGCTGGTGGTGCACACCCTTAATCCTAGCACTCGGGAGGCAGAGGCAGGTGGATCTCACTGAGTTTGAGGCCAGCCTGGTCTACAAGGCTAGTTCCAGGACAGGCTCCAAGGCAACACAGGGAAACCCTGTCTCGAAAAAACAAAACAGAACAAAAAAAAAGAAATTTGGAGGAGAAAGTGGTGGTGTAGAGTAGGGAACAGATCAAAACACAATATATTCATGTGTGAAATTAAACAATAATTTTAAAGTAGTTACTATATTCATCACACTCAGGAGTTTGGAACCTATGAAATAATTCTCACCGTATACTCATTTCTCTGAATCTGCTCATATTTAAAAGCAAGTTGACTGGCTTCCTTACCTTCCGTTATCCTGGTGCAGGAAAAGAGAGTCTCCTCTCCTCACCAAAAGTTTTCTCACCAAGGTTTATATCCACCATACAGTGGCTGATGTAATTCACTTCTCTGGCCCTTGGCTGATACAGCCCAAGGTTATGATCTCAATACTGATAACAAAATAATAGAAGGAATAAAACACAAAGCAAGATTAACACCAAGTATAATACTTCTCCATGAAGGGACCAGCTCCCCATTTCGGCAGCCATAACAGCCGAACACGTGATGGGGAATGTACTTCTGTGTGTGTTCATCTTATTGATTATTGAATAAAGTACTGTTTGGCCAATGAGATAGCAAGTTAGACAGGACTAGGAGTCAAAGAGGATTCTGGGAAGTGTAGTAGAGAAGTGGTGATACAGGCAGGAAGTGACATAGCAAGGAGACTCATATTTAAGCAAGGAGAAACAGGAAGTGTCCCCCTTTTCCCTTCACTCTTCCTCGAGTGGCACCACGTGAGCCACCGGCAAGAGAGGGTGCCAGCAGAAGGCATCCTCTATAAGATAAGTCTTATAAAATATATAGATTTATGATAAATAAGACTGAGCTAAGAGATGAGAAATCCTAGTCATTGGCCAAGCAGCTTTGAACCTAATACAAGTTTCTGTGTATTAATTTGGGCCCTAACTCAGGTGGGTGGCTGGCATAAAGCACACACATGGTTGTGAGGCTCGGCGGCTTTTGGCGGAAAGATGTATTGTAACAAACACATGCTTGTCTGACCTTGCTTTGGTCACTAGGAGGTCAGATGGCTGCCTCGTGGCAAGGAACCAATCAGAAGTTAGCAGGTGGTGCTATGCTTTACGGCTCTGGGTATGCTTTACGGCTCCGGGTGTGCTTTACAGACAAGAGCACAGCAATGACGAGCAGAGCATAGCAACCACCCTGGGAGGGCCTATGAGCCATAACAACCAGTTGACCAATCAACACAGGGCACGTCCTCCAAGCCTGGAGGCACACCAATCCTGAGCCTGTGCGTACCCCTAGACACTCCCCTTACGCTGCCCTACAAGATCTCTATCCTGTGGCTTCTCGGCATCTTTTCCCAGCCATCCGCCATGGTGGGTGGATGAAAGGCCCTAGCTAATGGGGGTTAGCTCGTTAAACAACTACAATAAAAGGCTCATTGCTTTTGCATCGAAATGGGCCTCTTGGTGATTTGGGGATTCAGAATTTGGGCACAACATCCGGACTTGGGGATGCTCAGAGTGGGCCACAGTCAAACATTACTCAGGGTGAACCTGTGATAGATATTAGGGTTTGGGTTAACAGACTGAGTAAAGAAAATGACACGACCATCTAATATCCTGAGAACCTGAATAGAGTGAACAGGAGGTAGGCTTTCCTTCTGGAGGCTTGAGTTGGGACAAGAATCATTTGCTGTCCTTGGTGCCTGACTCTCAAGCCATGAGCCTTACACTAAACTTTACACTGAGGCATAAAATTTGTAGATGGTAGATTATCAGGCTGCGTAACTTCCACAATGAAGGGAGCCAGCTGACTCTGTTTTCTTCAGAGAACAGCTAAGGTGGTGGCCACCATTTGAAGCAAAGCAGAAATGTGATGGGGGATGTCCTTCTGTATATATGTTTCTCTTATTGGTTGATGAATAAGATGCCATTTGTCCAATAGCCAGGCAGGAAGATAGGTGGGGCTCCGAGACCAAGAGAAGGCTGGGGAGGAAGGCTGCCCAGAGTTGCCATGTAGACACTGAGAATATAGGACTCGCCAGGCCTTCTCTGGTAAAATAATATGTAGAAATATATAGATTAGTAGTTATGGGTTAACAACTATGAGAGAGCTAGCCAGTAAGAAGCTCTAACCACTGGCCAACAGTTTTATAATTAATATGGCATCCGTGTGTTTACTTGGGGCTAAAGCAGTTGTGGGATCAGGCTGGAAAAGAAACTCCAGCAATCAGAAATGCTATGAGGCTCACTCCTTCATCCCTCCCATCCTTTGCTGTTACTTCTGCATTCCCTAACAGTTAGGGTTGTCATCTTATCCACTGCCTGTCACACAATAGGAATTCAGTAAACATCCAGAAGATGAATGAATGGGTGGACATCTGGACACCTGCCTCATGAGATGTCTGTTTTGCTCCAGATGGTGGCCTCGCCTTAGCTCTTCTCCAAAGCCGCCCGTCTCCCGTCGTCTCTCTGGAATTAACAGAGTCCTCCTCTATGCTCTCCCAGAAATGTGCTAGAATGCAGAGAATATATTTAGCAGGACTGAAAGTCTGTCCTGCGAAGTTGAAATAATTCTATCTCGCCTGTGCATTCCCATCGGTCGAGACATTTATTGGAATTAAAGCATCTCAAATGAAAGAGAACAAAGGGTATAAAGAAGAATTAGGGATGCTACAGCACATGGAGGAACCGACGCGATGCCTACAAGGCCGCACAAGCTCTGCTGCCTCCGCTCTCCGCCTGGACACTGAAGAGAGATGCCTCATGTATCCCTCTGCCTCCCCGGTCTTGCACATGGTCACCAGAGAGCAAGTGGCCATTTGTATCAGTTCTTTTTTTCTCATTATAACAAAATAACCCAAGAAAAGCAGGCTGGGGAAGGAAGGGCTCATCCGGCTCACAGTTTGAGGGGATAGATAGTCAGCCCATCATTGTGGGAAAGGCATGGCACCAGGCACTTGAAATAAATGCCTGGTCACATTGTATCCACAATTATGAAGCAGAGAGAAATTAATGGCCTGCCCAGTCCACTTTCTCTTTTTGCTTCAGTCTAGGCAACCCCGTCCATGGGACGGTACCACCCACACTTAGAGTGAGTCTTCCTTTTCCAAATAAATGTGTCTGGAAATTCCCTCAAGGGGAGTTATCCTTGATGACCCCTAATCTAGTCAGGCTGGTACCTTTCTTGTCTACCGTGCCAGCGCTGATGAATTAAAAACTATATTCAGGCACCCGACAAGCTCACAGAAGGTTTAACGCCATTTGACACACCAGTCTGGGACTCAACCTCCCCAACGAGCTCCATTCCCAAAGTCAGCCAATTCCCCCTCTACCCTGAATCTGTTTGGCCCTGCTGGTCTCCCCCTGGCCACTCCAACACCAGCACAGAGACCATCTCACCTTTCACTCATCTGGCACA
This sequence comes from Cricetulus griseus, assembly GCF_003668045.3. Classification (NCBI taxonomy): domain Eukaryota; kingdom Metazoa; phylum Chordata; class Mammalia; order Rodentia; family Cricetidae; genus Cricetulus; species Cricetulus griseus. The sequence goes on along the minus strand of NC_048603.1, from coordinate 16,344,100 downwards.
TCGTTTTTTGACTTCTTGGATAACGTCCCTTCTTCTGGAGGAACTTCATGGTTTCGCTCCTGAGGGGACTTCTTATATTCTCTTTAATTAACCTGAGTTTTCTTTGCAGCTGGGTTTCTCCAAATAGTCCCCTTCCCCTTGTTCCCTACAACTACTAGTTTGGCCCTGTAGGTCTTCTGTAGATGATCCCTTAAGCTTTGTACTGGAAAGCCCTCGGTTCACTTCCGTAAGCATTTCCAGAAGGGTCTTTGAGTTTTAGACACAGGGGCTGAATAAAAATAACAAGCAGTGAGTGGCTCACTTCCAGAGAGCTGTCCTGGACACAGGAGAGGGCAAGTGGGTGATACTGGAGATTGCTTAGGACATTCTCCTCACTCAAGTAGACCCTGCAGTTAGGATTCGCATGCCACTTGTTCACTGGGAGGTGATCCAAGAAAGCATGCCAAGAGAGTGAACCAGGGAGAGAAAAGCCAATCTTGGTGTGGGAAGAAGTTGGAAAAGTGCTAGGGGCAACTGGGGCTTGCTGTGACCCCTCTGGGGCATGGTGTAGAGCACCCTTTGGGACGTTAATAGGCTCCTGCCTGCGTGGGTTAAGGATTACTTCTAAAGCTTTGATCTCTTAGCCCTTTCACTGCCTCCTGTGGAGGTGATGAGCCCCTGTGGTCAGAGAAAGCCCTGGGGCTGCAGACAGTTGTCAAACAAAGCCCTGGATGTCTGCTGGAGTCGCTCCCTCAATTCTCAATGGATGAGAGAGCAAATAATAGCACCTGTTACACTGATAGAGAAGTTCAGTCCGGTACCAGGCGGGGCGTGGTTGAACAGCCAAATGTTCTTAGAGATGCTGTGTTGGCAAGGCCTTGAAGCGAATAGGGGTTCTCCCAGGTAAACAAGTAGGGAAAGGGGTTTCAGACCCAGAAGACACTGCGATCAAAGGTGACAGCAGGTGAGACTAGAGAGGGCTGGTAGCGTTTGCACTCTGCTTTCCAGAATGCAAATGATACAAACAAATACACAACAAAGGGATGGAAAGGCTGGTTTTGTTTTTGTCATCATTGCCCAATGGGCGTTGTAGCCAATGCTCACAACAGCTAACATCATTTCCCCAGATCTGCAATACTCCCCTCCGATACACACAGACAGACAGACAGACAGACAGACAGACAGACAGACAGACAGACAGACAGACACACACACACACACACACACACACACACACACACACACACACAATTCTGCATCGTTATAAACAGGTGCTTGGCTGCAGACTTATAGGGGTGCCTGGGTGGACAGGAAAGGAGATCCAACTATGGACATTATATAACTATAACTACAGTTATTCCCTAGCTTCACAGGGCACAGTTAAGCCTTCTGCAGAGCCCAGCTTCAGACACTTTTTTCTCCTTCAGTCTGCATGTTCATTTGCCTTGAAAGGAGGATTTTTCTTTTTCTGAACTTCTCACTCTTTATTCTTTAACAGGGCTATGCTGAATAAAGACATTAAGGAAAACGTGACATTTTTTCATCTCTAATGAGCAAATATAATTAGGAGCCCTGGGGAAACAGAGCCTGTGTTTTACATATACAGAAGAAACAACCTTCACCCAGGGGGAAAAAAAAAGAAAAAAAAAAAAAAAAGAACAATAGAGATTGGGAAAGACTCACTTCAAACATATACTGCTGGGCATAAATAAACAGCCCAGAACTGCAGAGTGTGAGCAGAGCCTCTGGTCTCCAGGTGGGTCTGAGAGCTTGCTGTGCACAGTTTGCAGGGAGCAGGTTTTGCTGAACACCAGAGCTCCCCTGTCTTTAGCAGTTTGCTTTGATGATGTCCTTTCACCACTGTAGTGTGTTTTATTTCATCAAGAGTAAAGTGCAGAGGGGGAAAAAAAAACCAACGATAAAAATAACAGCTATTTTGGAAACTGTTCTTGTTTATATCATTTAATTTTTTTTTTTAATAGAGGAAGCTGGGAACAGGGATAGGCGAGGAGGGCAAAGAGTGCTTTCAAAACTAATTATAGCACTGACGTCCGCTAAGAGCCCTGTCCCTGCTCTGTCACAGCACCAGCTTTGTCCTGGTATATGCTTGAGTCAGAGGCACCCAGGGTCAAGTTTTCGACTAGCGGGAACCATCAAGGCATTTGCGGGTGTAGCTCGCGTCCATCCGAAACTGGAACATGGGACACAGCTTCTCAGGGCGGCTCTGATGACAATGGGGATGGGTGGGTTCCCTGTGACCTGTGGTTTTTGTTGCTGTTGTTTTGTTTTTTTGTGACAGGGTTTCCCTGTATTGCTTTGGAGGCTGTCCTGGAATTTGCTCAGTAGACCGGGTTGGCCTCGAACTCACAGAGCTCTGCCTGCCTCTGCCTCCCGAGTGCTGGGATTAAGGACGTGGGCCACCAACGCCCGGCTGTTTTTGTTTTTCTAATCTATGGGTATAATTGTTCTGTCTTGTCTGCTGTAGAATGTTGAGTATTTCCATGGCCTTTGTCCTCTACTGACTATAGTAGATACACTCTGTCCTTCCAGCCAAGGTGTCAAAGCCTAGAATGTCTCCTCATACTGCCAAGTGTCCCTTAAAGGGCAGAGTCACCTTTATGGAGTCACTGCTGCAGATGCAAAGATGTCTTATTTCTTGTTGTTTTTGAGACCAGGGCTCACTATGCTCCCTAGGCTGGCCTCCAGTTTGCCATCCTCCTGCCTCACCCTCTGGGAATTACAGGTGCATGATCACATCCAGTAAGAAAACTTGTTTTAGAAACCTCTCAAATGTTATTATAGTCCCCCTCCCAAAGGAGAGAAGAGAAGAAACGGAAAACCTTGCCTTAACTCTCTTGTCTACAGTTCCCTTCTGGACTTCCAAGACCTTTTTATTGCCCTAAACAGGTTTTTTCTGTAACACCCCAGCACTGTTTGAGTTTTCCTCAGTCCTCACAGACACACAGGAAGTAGCTAAACAAAGCCCAGCACCCCTGTGGCTGGGGAACCTGAGGCAGGCTGATAATGCAACATTTTCAGACAGTAAAAAAGGAAAAAAAAAAAAAAGAACTTTTTCAAGTGCTTCCTGTTAAGTGTGATCTGTTGTGAATGATGCTATTTTTAATCTCCAGAAAAATATGAAGGTTACAATGTCCTTGAAGGCCAGGGATTCACAATGGCTGGCACATAATAGATGCTCAATAAATTTGTTAACAATAAAGAACTGTTTGAGATTGCATCAGCTAGCAGAAGCCCCGAAGGCCCAGAAACAAGCAAGAAGACCTCTAGAGAGGTTCTTGTATTTAAGCAAATTATTCATGAGGGAGTATCTATCCTCAAATCTGTATGTTCTCCTTGGTTCAGATCTGTCCAGCAAATACGGCTTGCTTAGTGCAATGAGACTAGGACATAAGTGGGGAAAAGGAGGAGGAGGAGGAGGAGGAGGAGGAGGAGGAGGAGGAGGAGGAGGAGGAGGAAGAAGAAGAAGAAGAAGAAGAAGAAGAAGAAGAAGAAGAAGAAGAAGAAGAAGAAGAAGAAGAAACAACCACTAAAAACCCAAACCCAAACTAACACAAAAATCTCTACTCTCTTGAAGTCACATGAAGAGGTATCACGGGTAATTTGAATGTCCTGTGGCCCGTCCAGAGACACGGAGACTTAGCCAGGTCTGCAGGAACCTAGCAGGAAGGTCACCAGCTCGGTCTTTGCTACATTGTAGCAGTGGGATTTTAAGGGGTCATTCCTGTGCTGTGCTGAGGGACAGCAAGCAGGGTGCATGTGGAGGAGGAGAATGGGAATGAAGGCGTAGGATAGCGGCGGCGGCGGGAAGAGTCCAGGCACAGAAATAACACGGACAAGCAGTGAAAGCTGGAATAGGCCTGGGTGCTGCATACAGGACACTGTGTGTGACCTGGAAATGATGTCAGACAAAGCTGTAAAGCCAGAGGTGCTGAAGGGACCAGCTCCCCATCTCGGCAGCCATAACAGCTGAACACGTGCTCTATGACCTTGTCTTCGTCACTAGGAGGTCAGATGCCTGCTTCATGGCAAGGAGCCAATCAGAAGTTAGCTGGTGGCGCTATGCTTTACGGCTCTGGGCGTGCTTTAGGACAAGCACACAGCAATGATGCACAGAGCATAGCAACCACCCTGGGAGGGCCTATGGGCCATAACAACCAGTTGGCCAATCAACACAGGGCAAGCCCTCCAAGCCTGGAGCCACACCAATCCTGAGTCTGTGCGTACCCCTAGACACTCCCCTTATGCTGCCCTACAAGATCTCTATGCAGATGCTTCGAGCTGTCTTTTCTAGCCACCCGCCATGGTGGATGGATGAAAGGCCTGAGCTAACATGGGGTTAGCTCGTTAAACAACTATAACAAAGCCTCATGCAGTTTGCATCAAGCTTTCGACTCCGCCTGGTGATTGGGGTGACCGAGGTCCTGGGCTGAGATCCTGGAGGCCTGAGCTTCCTGGGGTCTTACAGTGCAGGGTCGCACGGGGCCTGGAAGTCCTACCAGGGAGTGGGAGGCACTGACGGTGTTTCATTCAACGAGATAAAGTATGGGGATGTACTTTACGTGATGGAAGACAAAACAGTGCAGAGTCAAAAAGGGGGCCGAGTTGTTCCAAGAGTGGCTGAGCCACAAGGGACCATCCTTGGGGCAAACAGAAGCTATGGGTGGTCTCTGAAAGGCGTGTTTGATCCGTTGAGACAGACAGAGCATTTCTTCTTGAATGCTGTACTGCACTGTCTCAGATTAGCATGGTATATCAGATATGGATATGAATACAGACATAGACAGTCCTCACAGACTGCAACAAGGCTGTGTCTGAGAATACGCACACACACCACCCTCCACAGGCCTTGCAAGTGGGCTCAGGACCTTTGGGGTAGGTGCTCTCAACAACCCAGGCACACAAAACTTGACACTGAAAGGGAGGGCACGGGTTCTCTGTGGGACTTCCTCCCTGGTCCCTTGAACTCTTTGCCCTTGGGAAAGGGGAGCCGGGGTCTCCTAAAGCATGAGAGCCTTTGCAGTAACAGCAGGCATAGAGATGAAGAGTTGAGACAGTAGTGTGGTTGTGTGTGTGTGTGTGTGTGTGTGTGTGTGTGTGTGTGTGTGAGAGAGAGAGAGAGAGAGAGAGGTGTGGGCTGGGGTGGGGTGTGTATGTGTGGGAGACAAAGGTGTGGTGTGGTATGGTGTTATGTGTGTGTGTGTAAGAGGGGGTATGGTGTGCTGTGTGTATTTCTATATGTATTTAGGAGAGAAGGGTGGCAATGATGACAGGTAAATACATAGGAGTTAAATATAAATAAATAAATAAATAAATAAATAAATAAATAAACAAACGAACCGCCTTAGTCCAAGCCTCTTTGCCTGGAATCCACAGAAACACAGGTTTACTGTTTACTGTTTTTTTCTGCCACCCCCCTCCCAGTCAGCTTCAGTGCCTGCTGAGTTCAAACAGCCAGCGAGCAGAGTTAGGGGTGGCCTACTCAAGAGTGGTATCTGCAGGGGGAGGGAGCAGTCCCCAAATAGAAAACGCATTAGTTAGGGGTCAGTTAGCACCAGGGCAAATAACTCCACATGCCTTCTCGGGACACGGCTCCATTACAGCACGGAACAAAGACGAGTGTGTTTTTAGAAGTTCCCATTTTTGGGGAAAAGCGTTTGCTTCCAGTTGTCTGAGAGCGCTTTATTTAGAGCTCCTTGTTCTCAGTGACTTGTGACCGACCGTCAGTCACGGCTGCCGTCCCCATTTAATTGGAATGCCAGACCTTCTGCTGCCTCTCCTTGGCTGGCACCATGTCCCCATGTCCCCAGCTATGTCTTGTGTTTCCTTCTCCTTCTGGAGAATTCCATGTGCCTGTTCCCAGAGCTGCAGCAATGGCCCATTGCTCGGCTAGACAAGATGAACTCAGTTCCAGTAGTCTAAGCTTGAGAACGAGGTGACAATTATCCCTTCTGCTGTTATGCCCCAATTCTCAGCCTCCTCGTTAAATGATTGAAGTCTCAAGTGGACCTTTAAATGCTTCTACTGCAGCTGGTGGATGGGGGAGTGGGGCGGCAATGCTCACACTCATTGGAGCAGCCTCTGCGGTAGCAGTAGGAAGGACTGAAGATAAGGAGGACCCCTCTCCCCAGATCTCGGCGGTGGGCTTCCACACTGGGGCACTCATTACTTATCAGGAACTAGACTGTAAAGTAGCACTAGGAGACGTGGGTCTAAAGAGCCTCGCTGTGGCCTTTGAGCTGACCTTGGCTCAGGGTGGGGGTCCCACACTTCCCAGCTGAAGGTCAGCTCAAAAAACAGGAGTAAAGATGGGAGCCCCCATCACTGATCCAAAGCTAACGCTGTGTTTAGCCTCTTTGTCCCAAGCAACAAGGCATGGTAGACCAGACAAGCAACCAATCCATTGTTTACAGGGCATCTAAAGTTTTATTTTTTTTAATAATCCCACTACATGGGGGCTGGAGAGATGGCTCAGAGGTTAAGAGCATTGACTACTCTTCCAGAGGTCCTGAGTTCAATTCCCACCAACCACACGGTGGCTCACAACCATGCGTTATGAGATCTGGTGCCCTCTTCTGGTGTGCAGATATACATGGAAGCAGAATGTTGTATACATAATAAATAAAATCTTTAAAAAAAAATCCCACCATATGGCATCAAGTGGCTTTAAAGTATCCTGCTGGGCGGTGGGGGAGCACACCTTTAATCCCAGCACTCAGGAGGCAGAGTCAGCTGGATCTCTGTGAGTTCAAGGCCAGCCTGGTCTACAAAGCTACACAGAGAAATCCTGTCTCTAAAATCAAACAAACAAAAAGTACCCTGCCATTAAATGCCTACAAGTATTCTGTCAGTAGAAACTACTAGTGGCCCGTTAGGGAGAAGGACACTAACCCCAGGCAAGTTGTGTGACTTGCCCAATATCATTAGTGGTTTCTGGCCCCTTTTTTGAGGAGTCTAGATGGGGCCACCTCCCTAACCGCTGTCAAGTACCGTCACCTCCCGGGCACGCTGGGCACTTACACTTCATACTTTGGGGTTCTGTTCCTTTTGGTTCTCCTACAGTTCCGCTCTAATCTCTTCTAACATTAAGCTTTAAGCTCCGCCTTGTTGCCCGAGACCACTCCTTGTTTGGGGGCTGATGTAGGCTGTACTCATAATACCGTGTTCTTATTTAACCCCCTGCACTGGGTACTGGCACCCAGGACCTCAGTTTATCAGGATAGAACACTTGCCTGGATTTGCCAAGACGGCCCATGAATCCCAGCTGCTACTCGGGTCACCATACTCGTTTCTAGATTTGCAGACATCTATTGCTTTCTTTTTGCCACGCTTGCTGGTGTGTTGCTTATCCTTCTGTGACCTCCACTCTCCTGGGCCCACCCATCCCTTGCAGCTGGATAATGTCTCATCAACTTGCCCTACCTGTCTCCTGGGTTTAAACCACTCTTCACACCAAAGAATTTGGAACATGTCAATGGACAAGGCCACATTTCCCTAAATGGGTGTTGAAGTTTCTGGGCCATGCGTCTGTGCTCCTGCTATAGCCAGGACTGTCCTCCAGTCTCTCAAGAGGGCTGTCAGGGGAAGCTTTGGATATGTCTGAGAGAGGGGCTATCTGCTATGGGGTAGCTTTGGAGGGCAGAGGGGACTGGAGTGGAGTCAAGACCCGATTGTCCCCTGCGTTGCCAAGGACTATATAAGTTGGATCCTATCTTTAAGAGATGTCACAAATAAGGACTTGCGTGCTTCAAAAACTACTTTTAGTTGATAAATGTATTTTCTTTGAGTGTGATTTTGAAAAGAGACGGGTCATGTGGGACTCTAGAACTATAAAAACCCCATTTGGACATTGGCCCGTGCCCCTGAAGAAGACAATTGCTTTTCAAACCATCACGTGACACGTCCTTCGGGGGTTACTGTTTCCATCTGGAAATAAAGTTTACCCAAATTCCGACAGGGTTACCAACAACACAGCCTCATCTGGAAATCCCACTTCCTTCCTGGGCTCCCTAAGTCTCTGGGTCAAGAGGAGTGACTTCTACCTACAATAAACATTCTGAGGATCCTCACAGATTGCCAGGAAAGCCCCACTGCCCAGGAAGCAGGAAGAAGGAGCCACACACTCAGCACTGTTTAAGTATCTCATTACCCATACCCAGTGCCTTGTAAAGCCTTGTAAAGCTCCCAGCAAGTGGCCCGTGTGTTTGATTATATTATTGGTTTATCATCTTTATCATTATTGGTGTATATTTACAAATATATATATATATATACCAAAATGTGCATGAGTTCTCTCCTTCCACTGTGGGTTCGGGGGCCAAACTCAGGCTGTCAGCCTTGCAGGGCAACTACTTCTATCCATTGAGCCATTAAACCAGCCTTGGGTTTGTTTTAAAAGTGGGCAAGATGAACTCAGTTGGGTAAGGCAGGATGGCTGAAACACAGAAGTCTAAGAAGGGTGTCAAGCACTTGAGTATCCTGTGATGCTGTTTTTGTTATCTATGAAGGTGTTCAGGGTATCGGAATCTAAGTTCCATTGGATTGATGGAGTTTTAGCTCATAGATAAAATCTAGTGCATAAAAATGTCTGCTAAATGCTTTGTGAGGTGCTAAGAATGTTAGCACCAGAGGTTCTAGAGGTCAGTGAGGGTGTAGAGATGGACCAGTTCCGTCTGAAACAAACCAAGACCGACAAGGAAAGACTGAAAGTTTCTGAACCTGCAGAGATTTGAGAGCCCCGCTTACTGGATCTGACAATGTCTGGCCACTCTTCTGCGGGTCCTCACGACTCTCATAATGGACAAGGGAAACCCACACCTCCTCAGTACAAGTTGGCAAAGCATCCTTCCCTGCATCCCCCCTCCCTGACCCCGCCTCCAAGCTTGGCAGCTACACCGAAACCAAGGCTGGGTGCTGGTAATTGCCCAGGGCTTTTCTTCATTTCCTTTGAGTTGACGTCAACTCTCCAGTCGCCTTCCCTAGTTTTGGTCGGTCTCGGGTTATGCCAACAAGGAAAGCGTTTGCAAAATGCTCAACACCAGATGTAGGTGTGTGGTTGTACAAATTAAGAAACACAGGACTAGGAGAATTCACTTATATGCTGCTCTCTGTGACCCGACCGAGACAGAGAGAAAAAGAGAGGAGCGAGAGGAGCAAGAGGAGAGAGAGAGAGAGAGAGAGAGAGAGAGAGAGAGAGAGAGAGAGAGAGCCTGTCTCTGACTCCAGACCAAATCCCACAGGCTCAAATATGCACCTGTGACCACGCCCAAGTGGGCGTGGTCAATACCTCAGGTGCATAGTTAGATCTCTCACTGCATAGGCAGAAACAACACAAGGAGCTCCCAGAGTGCCTTGCTCCTTCCTCAGTCTCCTGTGCTTCAGCCTTGTTGCCTTTCCCAACTGAGTTTATCTTGCTCATTTTAGAAACATAAAGCCAGGGTTGGATTATGGCTCATGGACTTGCTGTGCATGCCTAATCTACCAGAGTTTGACTGCCAGAACCCATGGTGGAATGAGAGGTCCTCTGGAGTTGGGTAGTGACAGCTGGAGAAATGCTGCCCCCAAAATATCACCACCTGGGGAGGCTGCATAGAAGACTCCCCGAAAGGATTAGGGTGAATTGCATTCAACTGCTCACAAAGGGCTGGAAATAATGCCTGTTATGACCAGGCATGCACAGAGACAGGAAAGCACAGGCTGTAAGGAAAATATCTTCAAAAAAGAAAAAAGTATCTGATCAAGGACAGTTATCCAAAATAAAATATACAAAGAACTTGGAGAGTTGACCTTAAGGAAATAAACAGCCCGATTAAAAAAACGAGCAAAAGTATGGAACAGACACCTCAAGAGAAAAGGTAACACACATGACAAATAAACATATAAAAAAGATGCCCGACATTATTCGTCATTAGGAGCTTTGAGTTAAAGCAACAGTTAAAGGTAGGTGAGGTTGTGTACACTCATGCATTGCCAGCGTGCGGATGGTATAGATTTGGTGGTGCCTGAAAAAAATTGAATGTCTCCCTCCTACCATCGGATCCCACAATTCTGCCTCTTGCTATCTGTGGAATATTTTGAGAATATAGGTCTGCACAAAACTCTTAACGCAAGTCCTTATGGCAGCTGTGTACATAATTGCCCTAATCTGGTAGCCACCTAGATAGATAGATGGATAAACAAATTATAGTACATCATGACAATGTGATAGTATTTAGTGTTACACAGAAATGAGCCTTGAAGCCATGAGAAGACATGGATGGGGTCTTATCACTTTATAATTAAGTGAAAGAAGCCATCGTGCCAACTACATGGGGTTCTGACAAGTTATGAAGATGGTAAACAGGGGTCCTCCGAGGTTTTCCTTCTGTAACTTAGGGGAGACACGGTTTATTTTAGTTCCCAACTCCAGGTTCAGTCCATCCTTGTGGGGCAAGTCACAGCTGCAGGGGCTTGAGGCCACTGGTCAGAGACATCCAGAATGAAGAAGAGAGACAGAATGAATGACCCTTCTTAGAAGTGCTCAGTTAGCTTTCCCTACGGTCCAGGGCCCCAAACCAGGGAACAGCATTGTTCACTTTCAGGCTAGGTCTCTCCCCATCAATGGAAGCAATTCAGATAAAGTTTCCATGGAAACGCCATGGGACAAGGTGAAAATTTCTCACTGGTACTCTCTTCTCAGCTGATTCTGGGTGGTGCCAGTTAGAACTAACCATCACGGCAGTTGTCAGGGGTTAAGAAGGGACACCATGAGGAGCACAGTAGACTTCTAGGGTGGTGTTCGGGAAGCTACAGGATATTCAGCCTGACAAGAGTGAGCCTTAACGCCAGACTTGGACTTTGATAGCTACATGTCATTCATCAACCATAATAAATGTATGACCCTGACCCTGGCAGGTGGTGTTCAGAGTGGAGAAGACTTCGCATACACGGAATCAAGGGATTATTGTAACCTGCTCCATTTTGTCACAAACCTACTTCTTTGGAAAAAAAAAATCCCTATTTTTACAAAAGTAAAAGGGTGTCTGTGGGGAGAGATTAGCATGTTAACACTAATCAGAATAGAACTGAAATGGGCATATCACTATCAGAAGTAGACTGCATTACCTGGAACAAAGAAGACTTTTTTTTTTATGATGATAGCACGGCCAGTTCCTTGGGAGGAAGAAGGACATTGTGTACCTGGGGATATTGATCAGAGCAATCAACTCCAAGAAAGATTTTAATAAAATTGCAGAGCTCTAAGAAAAAGGGGAAAAAAAGCCACCACTTTGAGCATCTAGAAAAAAAGAAAGTATGTGGTATAAAAGAGAAGGAACATTAGATTATTATCATACTTTCTGACAGAGACATTTTATGCCAGAAGGAAATGGAGTATATTCAAGACATTCAAGAAAAGAAAAGACAAGCCAAGGATTGTGTGTGAGGCAGAAGCAAATCTCAAATACAAAAGAAGACAGACATAATGTTATCAGCGATTTAGCCCTTTCTGAGAAGTCTCCTAGAGAACACAGCTGTGACGGTCAAGATGACCAGAGACGCTTAAGAGGGGTCGTTTTAAAAACTGACTCTGTAAGAGTTGAAGAGGGTGTAAAATACATAAATGGATTTCTTCTTCGAGGGCTTGGATGAAGGCAAGTATATTTTTAAGCAGGAGAGACGGAGCGATCAGGCACGGAAATGTTTTTGAATGCCTTCAGGGATAGGATTGGTAGCGCTATTCTGTGTGTGCCCTACATATGACGTGGGATCAAACAAGCAACTGATTGTGAAATGCTGAATTTCTATTGCTCCCTGTGTCCTTGAGAACCACAACTGTTAGTGTGGAGGAAAGAAATCACAGATTTAAGGGGTGAATAAGAGCTCTATAAACAATATGCTTTTCATGTGTATCACATACATGTATAGTTTTCATAGGCATAGATAAGATCTACATATCAACAGAGACGTATTCCCTCTCCAGATCCCAGGTCTGTCCACTGGAAAGGTCTAGAAACAATGGTCAACCAGTAGCTTTTCCCCCCAGACTCAGACTTCTGTCGAAATTCCGTTTCTTCAACAAAATAATCTTTAGAGAAATGGCTGGTCCTAACCAAGGTAGGAAATGTGCAATATGGCCAATTTGTCACAGTCATTATGGAGGAAGCTATTTAAACCCCAGGGCTGTGACAGCAGGACTCATGAGCCCACCTATAGAGGATTCCCCTAATGAAAGGCAGGAGAACTTTTAGCCTTGGTATTGCTGATCATTTCAGGGGCCTGGCAACCATCACCCACGCTTAAATATAGAATCCCGTGGTGGCATTTAAATGTTCATAACGCTGGTCATCTAAAGAGGACGTGAGCCCTTGACTTCACCTGCTCTCTTTGTACTTTGAGACAACACCTTCGGTAACCAGCCAGTAAGTAGCAAGAGCAAATGTCTCTTGGCGAACGTCTCCTAACAGATAGTAAGTGAAAATGGCAACATAGCCAATCTGTAACTCCCAACGGAAGGCCAGTCATGGGTAGATAAAAATATAGAGGCTAACAGATCGGGGGGAGACGTGGAAAAAAACACCCTTGTCCTTCTGCTGGGAAGAATAATGGTGACCAATGGTGACTACATCGTGCCAAGTTCAGGCTAGCCGCAGGCCAAGCTCAGAAGCCACCGGCATACGGTCTTTAGGCTGCAGTGGCGTCACTCATGCCTTCAATCTCAGAACTTGGGAGGGATAAGCAAGAAGATCTGGAATTCAAAATTATCCTTGGCTAAGTGGCGAGTTCAAGGGCAGCCTGGGCCACATGAAGCCCAGCCTCAGAATTACAATCTTGATACTGTGCTCTCTCACAACTCTCTCCTGGTGTTCTGCTGTCCCTGAAAATTTCTGGCATTAATTATAATCACAGTAACTCCAACAATAATTCGTGTCTTAGTCAGACTCTTTCAGAGTTGATGAGAAAGGGTTTTTTGGAATAAAGACGCTTACTCCACAGTGGCTCGATTCCCTCAAGCTTCCAGAACTCCAGTTGTGTGTGTGGGGGGGGTGTTGTATATCAGGAAACACAGAGATGAGGTACACTAGCCCGGAACCTCGTGTGGCATCACCGGAGCCGGTGAACTTCCATTCCTGTGAGCCTCCCCAAAGAAGTGTTCACCATGAAACACTCTGTAGGGAGAGAAAGCCTGGCCTACACAGAACGCTAAGCCAACTCGCTTTCAAGACCAACTTTCCTCCTGCCATGTCTGGTTTTCCTCACCTTATTCATCTAGTGACTCAACTATGGCCACCGAGAGTCTTTGGAGTGGGGTTCAGAACAAGATATCCCTTCCTCCCCTTCCCCGGCCGGGATGACGGGGCAGCAGTGTGGTGACACACCCTGCAGCCATCTTGGTAGAGCAGAGAACTGGAGGAGGGGCAAGCTGCTGAGCCCCTGATGGTCCAGCTGAGCCACTGTGCTGGCCACAGCTTACCTGCTCCCAGGCCTGTTTTCTGTGAGAAAATTAAGCCACTGTCATCCTGAAATTTTCTTTTATAAGCAATTAAATATTTGTCATCATGATCACTATACATTCCAATCAATCAAAATACACGGATCCTGGCTGGGTGCTGTCCCCTAAGGGCACGACCAAAGAGATGCCTAACCAGGTAAACATTTGCCCAGGATGACTGTCTAGAGGAATGCCAGGCATTAATTTTTCTGTGTCAGCATGTTGGCAGGAAACTTCTAGAAACTCAGTGCCCTCGACCTGAGTACTGTCTGAGGTAAATGCTCTCACTTGCCCATACTTCAGTCATGCTCCCGGGCCAACCGTGTGCTGATTTTGTTTTGGTGTTCGGTGTCTGTGTGCTAGAGTGATGTTGGGGGTGCCTCTCTCCAGGCGCTTGCTTCTGCTTTTTGCCTGGCTTATATTCTTCTTGCCTGGCTCATTCTTCTTGCCCCACCATTCAACTCTCATAGCTTCTCTATGCATACAGGAGAAAATGGCTTTACCGAAGCCACCACCAAATTCCCTTGCGGCATACAGAATAAATTTCTGGAAGACTGTTTTAGATAAATTTACTTCTTTGATCTAATCCATTGGCCCAAGAGAGGGCTATCTGAGGTCTACTCCAATAAGTAATGTGAGCATAACACTCAGAAAACAGGGACTGGGTAGACAGCCAGGAGGATACCTACTGCCTTAGTCTCCATGGCCACACCCACCCCAAGGCTGTGATGTTGAGCTAAGGGCCCAGAAGTTCCACTGGCTGATACAGATACTACAAAAGACCCCTGTGGTTAAGAGGTGTGATGGACAAACCGTCCACTGGTCGTCTTCTCCAAGTCTTTCTCAATCTCAGTCTTCCGGGAAGGTAGGTTTCCTGACCCCTGGAGGTAGGATATTACTATGTAACTAAATCTGGCTAATGAGATGTGAGAGTTTGATTCTCGGGTGAGGCCACTATGTCTCAAATGTTGGTTTCTCCGTCCACCAGATTTGTCATACATTTTACAATGAAAAAGACCTGAGATGGACAAGCACCATAAGCAGGAAGAAGTCGCTGAGATTTAGGGCATGTTCCAATGGTACACTTAGTCTGTGTACCAATAATGGATGCCCTACCTATTGGGCAGGGGGCCAGCAATGTCTGAAAAAAGACACTTGAAAACTTACTCATAGCACCAAGTTCACACCGATTCCTTTGGTTCCAGATCCCCCCACTCATGAAATCCTGGCACCACCTAAAAAAGCAAACCACTATTCCCTAGCAGCGATTCTTCCACAAAACAGTACAAGAGGGCCGTCTTGCTTGCTTGGGCAGGGGTGATGTCCAAGGTTTGTGTGGATGGAGTTTGGTGACAGGACCGTGGCAGTCCAAATTGAGAAAGAACTGTCCCTTTGTTAAACCTCATTCTGTTTTTCAGAAAGGCTGGGGCCTGTGTCAGGAAAACAGTGCAACCCTAAGCAGCTAGATAAAGCTCTTTACTTTGTCTCCCTTGCTGAGAAAGCTGTGTTGGAAAGGCTGAGGAGAGTGGAGAACTGAGCTGAACGCCCCGGCTGCTCCAGCACACACAGATCCCAAATGTGGGAATGCTATGTGATGATTTTATGAAATATAAAAGTCAAATGAATTTTTCATGAAGAAGTTATCTTCCCAAAGATGCAATAATGGAAAATTCCTTTCAAGAACTGGTGTTTAGACCTCACCAAAAATGCGCGGCAAATTGCATTGTGATTTATTTGTCAATGTTTTTATAGGTTAGGCGTTACTCTTTCTACCCCACAGCTGGAGTCAATTTTTAATATTTAAAAGTGGAAAGAAAGCAAAACCTAAACACATCCAGAGCTGTCTGTTTTAGATTGAGCTTTTCCCAAACAGTGCTGTTTAGAACTGACCCCTGAACATGGTCGGTCAGCTGCCAGCTGGCCCTTACTTCCCTGTAACACAGCATTAAAATACCTGGGCCTGGGCAGATTGCACATAAGACCTCCTAAATTGTAGCTGGTGGGTCTGGTGTTTATAACCAATTTCAAATGCATGTAGCCTGTCTGCCCTCTCGATTGAAGAAGGAAAAAGCCTTCTTTTTTCTTCTGGGTTTCCCTTCATGCCCCTAGCTCAAGGTGCTGTGAACATAATTTTCAGGTCCAGTGGTTTCTGGCCCCAGTAGATGGTAGGTGAATGAGAATCCTACGGGTGCCTCCTTTATTTTCAGCCATACCACCCAACTACATAAAGGCAAGCTGATTCCTCCAGACTTTGAGCCCTGTGAAGCCTAGCCTGCAAGCTACCCAGGGCCCATCTTCCTGGGATTCTAGGTAAAATAATATGCCAGTTTTGCACTTAAGGGCTCATGGCAAGGGTTCGAATCACGGAAAAAAAAAAAAAGAGGCTAAGACTATACGCCTAATCCCTTTGCTCCGGCTAAATCTACAGGCTTTATGTGGGCCTCATCCTATCAAGTGGTAAAGCATTTACAAAATGAGACTGGGTCTTAGCTTTGTGAGACATCGCATACCCCAGCAGCCTCTCTCTCTCTCTCTCTCTCTCTCTCTCTCTCTCTCTCTCTCTCTCTCTCTCTCTCTCTCTGTGTGTGTGTGTGTGTGTGTGTGTGTGTGTGCGCGCGCGCGCGCATGCCTCCGTGTTCAATGCATCATGCTTCATGCTTGGTTGTAGCCTCTACTTCGGAAGCCATTAGGCTGGCACGGGCCGTTGCTAAGGGGGCCATGCATGTGCTTACCAATTACGGATTCAGTAACGTAGAACATCTGGACAGAGAGAAAACAAGCCTAATTGTGACCGACACAATCCCTTTGGGTAATACGCTTGATACCCTTCTGATGAAGGGGGCTGTTTCTCTTGCCCTCTTCTCCTTTCTTCCCCATGGTCAGTCTAGAGCCAAGACCCACAGGAGGATTTGGTTTATTTCCAAATGCGTGCGTTGGTCTTGTTGACTCTGCCAGCCAAGGGCCCCTGATGCTGCTGACACCACCCCCCAGCCAGGCTTTGAGAAACACGAACCGTCTCATGCAGACAAACTTGGGGTTGGAAGGAGCCTTCTCTGAAAAGCATGGAGATGTCAGATGCGTGAGAATTTGGGGGATCGGACTCAGCTACTGTGCACTTTCCCTGGGAAACTTACTCAGGGCCCTCAACAAGAGCAGCATCCCCAGGAGAACCCCTTCAGCAGGGTTCCCCATTTCATAATCTCAGAGACAGAAGAGATAAGGAGGAGTGACTATTTCCCTGTTGCAAAAGGCTTTCTTGTGTCGCGGGAAAAAAAAGTCACAGATTTCCTTCTAGAAGTACACACGTCAAGACCACTCCCACACATAATTTGATTTAGCCCGAAAATCTTCATAAACACACCTACATGCATTAAAACAAGGTACAAGAGCCCTCACCGCTAAAGTGCTACAGACCTGCCCGCCAGCAGGGGGAGCTCTTCCCCCGGTTCAGACTGCCATCCCAGTTCTTCAGGGGTCTACTCTATTGCCAAAAAAAAAAAAAAAAAAAAAAAAAAAAAATTGGCTTGGCCTTTAAAGAAGGGAGTAAGGGCAGAAGCTTGCTGTCCAAAACAACAGATACAAGGGGGGGGGGGGTTGTTCTTTGCCCTGAAGGCAGGGGAGAGCCACTAAAGGATTCTCAGAAATGTGTGGCTTTGTATTTGAGGCATCCTGTCTTTTTTGGCTCAGGGTCTGGCCTGTTTCAGGAATCCACCAAAACAAGCTACTTGGCACTGGATGTGATACTGTTTAGAGTGTCGATGGGCAAGACATTCTGAGAAAGGGGTTGAAGATAAGCATACCGCCTCCGGAAAACCAAGAAAAGCAGAGCCACCACCACCCCTCAGCTGGACCTCTGTGCACACACAATGCATGGGCAGAATCAATCCAAACGAGGCCTGGAGAAACAAATGAGAAGTGACTTTTTCTGAAGGGAGAGCTGGGGAAATGGCATTTCCTTCCCATGCCGAGGAACCAAGTCAAGATATCTCTGGGGGGTGGGGGGAGACGTGAGCTCCCAAGCACACTGACTGGGCGCCATCGGAGTGGAGAGTGCAAACATTTGACTTCAGAGACTCCTGGAGGCAGAGGAACCAAGAGAAAGTGATAAAGAGGAGAAGGCAGTGTCTTCCTAAACGCCTGTATCAGAATCAGGCCACTGTGGTCTTTCCCGGGGGTGACTGTGTTTGGCTTCTCATGGCTCCATCCTCTCCTGGACCCAGCCAGTATCCAGGGGGGGATCTTTTTAAATCTACTTAGACTCCTTCAGTGGCCTCCCATTGCCTCCGGGCTAGAGTCCTAACTCTTTAATGTGATTTGGGAGCCCTCCAGACTCTCATCCCCAAGGTTTCCGCGTCTCAGCTCTTGCCCTTTCTGCTAAGCCTTTCCGGAAACCTTGAAGTTTTCTGTTCTCAGAGGGGTTTCGGGGTTCTTCCTTGTGTCTTCTGCCCTGGCACTGGTTAGATGTGGTCAGATGTGTCCCAGCAACCGAGGCCCCCACACTCTCTCTCTTTCATTGGTTTTGCCATGCATAGGGCTTTGTTCTCTCAGCGTGTCTCTTCCCATTCCCTCCTGTCCCTAGGTATCCTTCAGATGTTGAATTATAAATTCTTTTGTAAGGAAGCCTTTTCTGAATCCACAGGGATGGAAGGGACATCCCTACTCTCTCCTAGGCTACCCTATGCTCTCTCCTCTTGTTTCATTTGTATAACTAGCCACTGACCCCTCTAAATAGCAAACAAAAAGGAGGGGCCCTCTTTGATGTGTCCCCATGCCTAGTCCTGCACCTGTCCGTCACACGGCTCAAATGACACTTCTTGAATTAATGACTTATTACGAACGGAGCCACAGTTTGGCCTGTGAACGGTGTGTTCATTGTCATATGTTACCCAGAGGGCCTATTGCATTGTAAGGGATATTCTTCCTTCCTTCCCCGAAAACTCCTGCTCACAGAGAGTTCCGTTGTCTTCATATCACATGGTGCAGCCATTTTTTTTCGTGTTATGAAGGCATTATCTCGGCTTAACTGAACACCAGGGTAGAGTAGGCAAGGCTCATGGTTCACGAGCCTTCCAGCAACCAGATAGTTTTGTTAACAGGCCAGTTGGCTAAAGCTATGTACTGTTAATAGTTACTTTGTGTTAATGTGACCAAGAGATCTGAAATAAATCATTTAAAGAAGGAAAAGTTTATTTTGGCCCACACTATCAAAAGGATTTCAGCCAACCATGGTGTGTGTGTGTGTGGGGGGGAAGGCACCGTTAAGAGTCCATGGGAAAAGCATGGTGGAGACTCTTTTACACGGTGAAACAGACAGCAGAGAGAGAATGGCCCAGAACCAGAGACTAAAAACGACCTTGAAAGGACTGCTGTTACTGGCCTACTTGAGGCAGCCTCATAGTTATTCTACAGCCTCTCCAAAATAGAACTGCCATCTGGGGGTGAGGGGGACACTTCAGAACATGAGCTGGGGGGGAGAGCCCTTCAAATCCAAACCATAACAGGATACACGAATGCACATTCTGGACTTTTGTGTAAAAATATTTAAATAAATAGAGACCAGGGATTTCTAAAACACCTCCCGGAGTGTTTTACACAGCCA
This sequence comes from Cricetulus griseus, assembly GCF_003668045.3. Lineage (NCBI taxonomy): Eukaryota > Metazoa > Chordata > Mammalia > Rodentia > Cricetidae > Cricetulus > Cricetulus griseus. Next base: position 16,325,036 of record NC_048603.1, on the reverse strand, counting down.
GCCAGCTCACTCTCTTACATCCTCCATAGCCATAGCACCCAAACTCTGCAGACAGTGACCCAGGGCAAGACCACAGATGGGTCTTGTCATTCAGACCCACGTGGACAGAGAAAACTGCAAAGGAGGCAGACCACCGATGAACTCACTCATTGCACTAGATACCCCTTCCCAGTCACAGTGGATTGACAGAGACCATCGGTCTAACTTTGAGTGTTCAGAGATGGCCGACACCCTTGGTGGTGGAAGAACCACTTCCCAGGGGGTGTGAGGCTCACACATTCTTTGATCTAGATGCCAATGTGACTGCAGACACACGGACACAGCTGTCCTTTAAAAACTAGGCATGGCCCTCACGTCCATACGATGTGTGGCTGAGGGCATGGGCCCTGGTGGGAGGCTGTCTTCCTTTCCCTCTCTTGTGGACAGCTGCTTCACCTCTCGGTTTCCTCACTGTATGAAGTCAGCTAATGGAAAACGTGGATCCATGTCTGACATGAGGTAAGTGTCACAGTGAAGATGGTTGCGACGGCGGCGGCGGTGAACAGACTTTGGTGTCTACTTGAGTTACCGCCTCCAGCTACCTCGCTGTGGGGACTGGGACAGAGCAGCACACCTGTGCACAAGGCCCACATTGTAAGGGGACACAGGAAGCATTGGAAGGCCATGCTGGCTTGCAGAAGAGGCCTTGACCTAAGGCAGCTCTGCTGGCCCCATGTGGCTGCAGTGAGCCATGGGGCTCAGCCTTCAGAACGTGGCATTGTGGTCCTAGAACACAGGGACCACGGGCGAGTTCTCTTGCTTCTTGGCTCGGGTCACATAGCGTTCTGAACCCAAGCCAGTCAGTCCCAAGGGTGTGGTGATTCTCAGCCCAGTCCTTGTTTGCCAGCCTTTGTCTTCCGGAAGCCGGAACTTGCTTTTTAGATGCTTCATAAGCTCCTGGTGGGATCAGTAAATAAGTTGGATTCCAGGTGGCAAATGTCTCTCTGGGGAGGAATGTGCCAAAGTGTACCTGCCTCCTGGGAGGAAGGTAGATTGGCTCAGGGAGCAGTATTCTCAGAGCAAGGTAGAGAGGACGGTGTGAAGAGATCCAGACCCTGCAAGAACAATCTCCACAATTTGGGTGCAGACAGCTTAGCTTTGGTGTAGCTCCAACATGAGGGATTCAGTGCAGCACTGACTTGTAGGAAGCTTGCAAACAGAAAACGGGCCCTTTCCCAGGAGCACCTGGGTGGTTGATGGTGCCCTGTCTGCATACCCTGTCTCAAAGCTGAGGTAGGTGGGCTATGGCCATCCTGCTGGCCCTCCCTTCATCCTGACACTTGCCATAGCTCCCTCCCATAGAGGTCAAGACAGATGGCATTCTTTCAGAGTTCCGAAACGGTGGGGGGCACATCGAGGCACTTTTTCCTCTGCGGTCAAGTCTGCATTCACCCTCATCCTGCTGAATTTCCAGGTGGAGAGAAGGGCATTCCCTGGGTGGATGGAGGCCAAGGCTGTGTGTAGGAGATTGGCGGCCATTTCTTCCTCCACGCAGACTCCTGCAGGACAGTTCTATCGGAACGAAAGTGCGCACAATCACAGAAATTTGACTTCCTAATTTCTAGCTGACCTGATCCCCTGAGTCTGCTCCCTCGGCTGGGTGCCTCAGCAAATAGGGACGCTGGAGGCTCCGAAGGTCAAAATTGGGTCAGCAAATTCTACTTGCAGAATATGATCTGACAAGAGTTAGCTATCATTTTCTAGAAAGTTCCTATATGGCCACTCTTTAGTAGTAATATTCTCTGTGTGTGTCCTTGTGTCTGTCTCTCTGTGTGTGTCTCTCTCTCTTACACACACACACACACACACACACACACACACACACACACACACAATTTTGTTTACAGCCCAAGAGAGACACATACATTCTTTATATATACCCCACCCTCACCACAAACAACTCCAAAACTCTAAAAACCTACACATGCTCGTAAATAGAGCACCCTTAAATGGAGCAGAATTTCTAAATACCCATGAGTCACACAGCTAAAATGTCCCCTGGGGAGCCCAACTTGGCAGCATACATTTTCCTATTAAAAATCGAGTTTAGAGATTTTCATGGCATCCAGCTCAATGCCAGGATGAGCCCATCTGTGTGCAGTGGAGGAGTTAGCGGTCGGGAGAGCCAGGAGGCCACATGCCACACCTTTCACCTGGTAGAAATACACGTACAGAAGCCGCTCAGCAGAATGACGGATTGTCGCGCCAGGGACCCTGGTTCTAGCTCGAGCTCTCCCTCCTCTACCAGGTTTACCTCGGGAGCATGCCAGCCTTTAAGGGGCCTGTCCTCATCTCTGAGAGAAAGAGGCTGGACTTGACAGAGCAGAGCTGAATGAACAAGTTTCAAGTGGTGATGCTCTGAAGTTTACCTAAGGACCACCCGCCCCTCACAACACCACGATCTGAGTATCTTAGGTTAAGGGTCGCATCGTAAAGTGTCCCAGCCAAAAAAGAGTCTGTGAATTCTTCCCTTCCTAGCCTCAGCCATGGCTAACCTAGGGACACCCTAAATTTACACACCGCACTAGGTACTAGAAACCTGTGGACTGTCAGAGGAGAAGGGTGCTCAGGGCCAGGATTCGGCTCCTGGGCTTATCTGCCATCCATCTCTCTCTGGTCTGGGGCAGGCCAAGAAGACCTCGCCGCCGAGAGTGCCTGGATGGAGCTGAAAGAAATCTCAATGATTGCTTTGTCTGCTGGAGAGCCACCGAGGGAGGCAGGCAGCTTGGGGGTCCCTGAGGTATCTCTGGCCAGCCCAGAGGCATCTCCAGACAGCCTGGAGTCTGGTTAGGGGCACAGACAGCTGCTCCCTGTGGGGTCCCGAGCAGCCTCAGGCTGAAGGGTGGTCTTGGCGGTAGAACCCTGCAGATGCTAAATGTCACCCACGGCGCTTGCCTTCCAGGCTGGTTCCCACATCTGTACCCACGACTCCCGCTTGGAAGCAGAGTTCCAAAACACATGGGAGTTTTAAGCCGTTTACTGCTACTCTCTACTGTTCCACTCCTTTGTCTCTCCTTTCTGCATCTCACACTTGGCTGGAAGGGGCCAGTCTCTTACTCAAGAGTCTCAGCAAGAACCCAGATTCCAAATTTCTCCCCTTTGGTTTCCATTTCCTTAACAGTGAATTGCTTCAGGCTCTTCTTCTTCTTCTTCTTCTTCTTCTTCTTCTTCTTCTTCTTCTTCTTCTTCTTCTTCTTCTTCTTCTTCTTCTTTCTCCTCCTCCTCCTCCTCCTCCTCCTCCTCCTCCTCCTCCTCCTCTTCCTCCTCCTCCTCCTCCTCCTCCTCCTCCTCTTCTTCCTTCTCTTCCTTCACAAAACTGTGTGGTTCTTGCTAACTTCAAAACTTAGGTCCCGCTAACCCCTTTAGTTATCTGTCTGCATCTTCCTTTTTCCCATTCCAGAGTCATTCGCAGCCCTTGGCCTGGTGGTTTGAGTCTGTGGACTACATATCCCATGATGCCAAGTTTCTGGCTTTCCATTGAGTTCAGCCAATGGGAAGCATAGGGAGAAGCTTGAGCTGTGACCCTGTTTAACCTTTACCTCCCTTGGTGAGATCTCTCATTTTGAGCCGAGGCCTGGTGTGACTCTCTTTGGCACCACACATCTCTTTCTCTGCACATTTTGTTCTTGCTGACCATTGCCGGCCTTTTCTCTGGCCCAGTCTTACGCCTTACAGAGTAACTTTACATTTTCTTGCTCTGGGCACTCCATCATGCTGGTCTCCCATGTCTGTAGGAGAGCAGTCGTTTGAGTCTTCTGAGGTGAATTCTGTTTCCCGTTGTGGCCACACTGAGGGGATGGTCCTCCAACGTTTGTTTCACAGTTTGAGTGGCTGCGTCACAATGCTTCTCTCTCCACACTGTGTTCACCAGACGTTCTAGAAGGACTCTAGACAGGCTAGATGCCTCGATAGTGAAGGGACCAGCTCCCCATTTTGGCAGCCATGACAGTAACACGTGTTTGTCTGAACTTGCCTTGGTCACTAGGAGGTCAGATGCCTGCCTCGTGGCAAGGAACCAATCAGAAGTTAGCTGGTGGTGCTATGCTTTACAGCTCTGGGAGTGCTTTACGGACAAGTGCACAGCAATGACGTGCAGAGCATAGCAACCACCCTGGGAGGGCCTATGGGCCATAACAACCAGTTCACCAATCAGCACAGGGCAAGCCCTCCAAGCCTGGAGGCATACCAATCCTGAGCCTGTGTGTATCCCTAGATACTCCCCTTACGCTGGCCTATAAGATCTGTATGCAGACTCTTCGAGCTGTCTTTTCTAACCATCCGCCATGGTGGGTGGGTGAAAGACCCGAGCTAACATGGGGTTAGCTCGTTAAACAACAATAAAGCCTCATGCTGTTTGCATCAAGCTTTCGAATCCACCTGGTGATTGGGGTGACCGAGGTCCTGGGCTAAGACTCTGGAAGCCTGAGCTTTCTGGGGGTCTTACAATAGAGCCACTGAGCAGCAGGAAGAGACAGAGACCGGATGGACCCCTAAGCACCAAAAACACTACTTCCGTGACTGGAGGAAACTTCCCTGAAAAGTTGGCAAGAAGCAGGTTCTGGAAGGACAGCGTCTAACACAGAACAAGAATAACCCCAGCTTTGCTTTGAAAGTTTTAAATTTTTATTTGTATGAGAATTTTGCCTATATTTTGTGCAACCCGGTGTGTGCTCTGACCATGGGAAGTAATGAAGGAACCAGCTTCCCTTTTGGCAGCCATAACAGCCGAACACGTGCTTGCCATAAACCTGCCTTGGTCACTTAGAGGTCAGATGCCTGTCTCGTGACGAGGAACCCATCAGAAGTTAGTCACTAGAAAGTCAGATGCCTGTCTTGTGACAAGGAACCAATCGGAAGTTAGCTGGTGGCGCTATGCTTTATGACCCTGGGTGTGCTTTACGGACAAGCGCACAGCAATGACGTAGAGAGCATAGCAACCACCCTGGGAGGGCCTATGGGCCATAACAACCAGTTGACCAATCAACACAGGGCAAGCCCTCCAAGGCTGGAGGCACACCAATCGTAAGCCTGTGCGTACCCCTAGACACTCCCCTTACGCTGCCCTATAAGATCTTTTGGGAGCCCCTAAGAGCCGTCTTTTCTAGCTGTCCGCCATGGCAGGTGGGTGAAAGACCCGAGCTAACATGGGGTTAGCTCATTAAATCACAATAAAGCCTCGTGCAGTTTGCAGCAAGCTCTCGAATCTGCCTGGTGATTGGGGTGACCGCGAACATGGCCTGGGACCCCGGATACTTGAGTTTTCGGGGGTCTAACAGTCAGACGAAGATGTGATACCAAACCAAACCCTGGAACTTGAGTTACAGATGGTTGTGGGTGCTGGGAGCTGAACCCCAGCCCTCAGCAAGAGAAGCCAGTTCTCTTAAGGGCTGAGTCCTCTCTCCATACACACCCCCTTTTTAAAGGAAAAATAAGACAAGGAAACACATGAAGAATTCATGTACCTGCCAGTTCAAATTAACCAAGGCTTAATTCAGACTTTTTAAAACACGAACTAAAACATCACAGAGCCAAGATACCCGTGTGTTCTGGTGGAGGCTTCACCCCACCGCTGGCACCCATAGAACCAAAGAGTCAGGAATGTTCTGATGGACGCTCCATCTCAATACCCCTCCCCCGTCTCTCTCTCCCAAAACCCTGCCCCATCTCTGAAAGCCCACCAAACAGCGCTCCTCCCCCAGAGATGCTCAAGACCACTCCCTCAGGGTTTGTAAGTTGCCCCCCAGAAAACAGACACACTTTTTTTTTTTTTTGGTCTCTCTTTTCTGTCTCATCTCTGGGGTGCCGGAAAATCATCCAGGAGTATTTTATTCATCAAACCTGGGCTTTTTCTAATTCGCTTTGATTTGGTCTGATAGGGATTGCTGCGTCGGCAGAGAGGCTTATCGGGGTGCAGAAACTTTCACCCTCTCTCTGCATCAGCTCCATCCTTTCTCACCTTTAGAATAAGTACAATGGATTCTGTGTGTCCTGGGCCATATCTTTATATTTTCACAACACATATATCTATGTTGGTAATGTATAACCCTGTCTTATGGTTTGTTTGTTTGTTTTCTAACTGTGTGAAGAATGGTGCCACCCTATACAACTATTCTGTCACTTGCTGTTCTCATTCAACATTGGTTGGTTAAGGTCTGGCTGTGTTGACACATGCAGAGGATCCATGTGTTCTAGTGACTACACAGTACCCGGTCATATAGATCACTCTGGTCTGTTAGTCCTATCACGGGGATTTGGGGATTTCTTCCTTCCTTCCTTCCTTCCTTCCTTCCTTCCTTCCTTTCTTTCTTTCTTTCTTTCTTTCTTTCTTTCTTTCCCTCTCTCTCTCTCTCTCTCTCTCTCATCTATTTATTCATCCATTCATTTATTTTTGTTTTCTATAAGCAATGCCTGTAAGACTCATTTGAGAATTTCTCTAGAATATCCCAGAAATGGAGAGTTCAGTCACTGAGGATGTATATTTACAGTTTTATTAGATTTTCCCCAAAAATATTCTCCAGAATGCCTTTAACTAGTGGTCAAACTCCCGTTTCCCTACATTTTTAAATAATGATTTGTTTTGTCATCTTTTTCTATTTTTACCAAGTTGAAAATGTGCAATTGAATTTACTTGTTTAAATTAAATACTACCCCCTAGCTTGTTGGTAAGGCTCAGGCTCTCTTTGTGTGACTCTTGGACAGTTAATAATCTTGTGTGAATCATTGGCACATGGGCTTTATAGGGCTTTTTTTTTTCCTATTAGGCTCTTTATCCTTTTAAAGAGTTGACTTAGGGAACTTTAAATATCTTGAGCATAAATTTTTATGATATACTGGTTACTTTATTTTCTGGTTTTTAAATTTTAACATTTCGTTTATGATTTCTGATTTTTAATAACCTCCAATAAATCCTTTCTTATCTCCATGTCATAAAAAACACTGTTGCACATTTAGGTCATTAAGCCGGCTGAGTTTATTTTTGGTGTGAAGTAGAGAGTCTAATTTTTTCCACATAGGAAATGGACATTCTTGTTCAATGGTTCACAAGTTCCCCTGTAATTTATAATGCCTCCTCTATCACAAGCTAAGCTCCGAATTCTAAGGGCCATATCCACGGAGTCCTGTTCTGCTTTATTGATGTGTGTTTCTGTTCTCATCATGCATCCCCTCCCTGACATTGTAAGATAAAACCCTTAGCCTTCCCGTCTCGACCACTCCCATCTGCTTCCTCAGTTTTGTGCACACACATCACCAGAAGAAGCTCTCCAAGAGTCCTCATTGTTCACTGGCTGTCTACTGTGTGCCAGGCGGCATGCTAACTGTATGTTTGCTATCCATCCGTTCCTAACAAGTCTAATAAGATAATCCCTATTTTTTTCCAATCAGGCCCCTGAGGCTCCAGAGTTGAGTAATTTGCCTGTGTTCCACAGCCAGGAAAAGATAACACAGGGGCTCGAGCCCAGCTCTGTCGATCTTTGAATATTGGTAGCATTCCTTTTGCGTTTTCTAGCCTTCAAGACCTCCACACCCTTCCACTGGTAAAATGGGGGCATTAATCTTTCCCTCTGGTGCTGTCATAGGGACACCATGTGAGAAGATACACATGAAAGCGCTTGACACACAGGCCTAACCTGTAACAGGTGCCCCACAAACATCAGCTGACACAAAGCAGGGCTAAAAGAAAGACGTGGAACATCAAGTTTTACCGAGTTTGCTCACACTGCCTTTTCAACTGAGAGCGAGTGAAAGAGATCTCAGACTCCTCTTTGCCCCACATCCCAGGAGCAAGGATGACTGTAAGATGGCAGGTCTAAGGGCCAGGACCCTTTGCAACCTCTTTTATTTCATGCCAAATCTGGGAAACTGAGAGCCAAGTTCTGCGCTTGCCCAGCAAACCTGACGAAGAAATGGCTATTGCAAGGCAGATCTCACCTCTCCGGGCACCCAGAGCCTCCCTACCCTTTAGTGACTGTCATGGCAGCGAGGCAACTTGGAGGCCTCGTTCTCAAGAGGAAGGTGAAACACCACAGCCTTTCCAGGCAGCTCACTGGCTAAAGGGAACCACACTGATGGAGGAGGCTCGTGGGCTTGCAAGACGCAGCACCTGCATGTAGGTCGCCGTCTGTGCTGGACGACTGTGATTGCTCACAATTTTCTTGCTAATGTAAGTTATAGGAAAAGCAAACGCACGCACGCACGCCCATGCACACACATGTGTGCATACCCATGCTTGCTTACTCTGTTTCAGAAGCAGCCGGGCCGTGTGCTGTGTTATTGGCTTTCTCCGACTCCTCCAAGCACATCTGCACTGTGTCATTGACAGCTCCACCAGGGCCCCCCAGGGCACTCTGCAGGGGTCAGAAAAACAGAAAAACATCACTTGGAAGGATAGCACACCCTCTCCCTTGTTTGACTTGGAAATTCTTTCTGAGTCATGTAAGAAGCGATACATTGAGTCCTAGAAGAGGTGAAAATGACATCAGGTTAGGAGAGAGAACCCCAAAAGGGCAAAGTCTGCTTTCCTCTGCTGGGGTCTGGCTGGGAGCATTTGAGGCAGCTGCTGTTGAGGCAGCCGCTGGGGTCATCGTATTCTTTTGAAGGGGGCTGATTTGTAAAGGGCGAGGACTCTTTCTTTACACCGTACAGTTTCCCCAGAACAAGTGGGGACCTCATAACCTTTCCATATGATTGAGAGGAAAAGAATAACATTCAACTTCTGTTTGAGATTAAAGAGGGTTGCAAGAGAATGAGCTCTTTGGAGAGGTCCAAAAGGTCCCCCAACCCCCTGACATACTAACATGGTACCAGTTTCCTCTTTCCACACAGAACATATGGGCCATGGGCACACCCAGGATTAGGCCAATTCTAAAGAGTGACAGTAACAACTGTGCCCTTCTCCTTCATCACTGAGACCAGCCAGGATGCAGTAAGTCACAGTAAACAATTGGAGGAGTAACTAATTCATGATGACCATGGATACCTGTGATATGCCTCGGGTCTCGTGGTCGTGCTATAGGAGGACTTCTAGCCCTCCTCCTGACCTTCGCTTGGTGACTTTCCTTACTGCTGTGGCCAAATGTCTGACACAAATCACTGAAGCAAGGAAGAATTTATTTGGGATCCTATTTTGAGACTGTACTCCGTCACAGAGGGGAAGGCACGGTGGCCGGAGCTGCTTTAGCTGTGTGGCGGGAGCCCGAGGCAGCTGGTCACACTGTGTCCACAGTCAGACAGCAGGGAGGGGTGGAGGCTGGTGCTTAACTGTCCTTCCTCAGTCAGGACCCCAGCCCAGGGCACTGGGTTGTCCACATTCAGGATGGTTCTCCCTTCCACAGTTAAATCTCCCTGGAAGCACCGTCAGGAAGCACTCAGAGGTACGTCTTTCAGGTTCAGTCAAGCTGGCAGTGGAGGTTTGCCTTAGGTAGGGGACTCCTGTTGTAGAAGGGCGAGGTTGGACTTCTGTCCTCATGGGTAGCACTAATGCACTCCAGGTCCAGAAACGTCTGCTTACATCTTGTGTCACTGGGAAAGTCCCGAGATCCCCGGAAAGGACGTTCCAGAAGCTCTGACCATTCCTGCTGGAATTTCCATTCACTTCTCATCTCTTCCCAACCAAACATCTTCTTTCTCTCCGCCCCTTCCCTAAACTCTGTCCTCAGGGAAAGGAGATACTTAAGCACACGCCGGGTCTGAAGTACTCTCTTTTATCACAGCAAAGCCGTGGAACTAATCGGCCAGGTTATGGGATGTCGGCAAGGTAGCTGAGGATGGCTGGGAATGGCAACTCCGACCACACTGAGGTCTGTTCTTTTGTTGATGCCTAAAGTTTCACTGTTAACAAATAAATCCTACTGTTAAAAAAAATATATTTTCTGCCCCACAAAATGAATGTATTAAAACCCGGTATTACTTGGGGCCTTGGTGGGAGGAGCTCTCCTGGCCCTTTCTGAAGTTCATCTTATTGATGGCAAGATGAGGCAAATGGACTGACTCACCAAGGGGTAGATTTGAGAGGAGCTCCTGAGAGAGGAGGGAAGAATCAGGCTCTAGATTCCAGAAAATAGACTTCATGTGGCTCCCAGTTTTGACAAGGGTCAGCCTGCCCTGGGAACTTCCCTGCTGTGAGGAAGTGAGACCCAATAACGAAATCAAATCAAGGGACCTGGGTCCACGCCTTCAATCCTAGGCAGAGGCAGTGGATCTCTGTGAGTCTGCGGCAGCCTTGTCTACACTGTAAACTCCAGGCCAGCCAGAGCTCCACAGTGAGACCATGAAGGTGGGGTGATAGTCTCTGCCCTTCCAATGCGATCCGGGACCCGAGAGAGAGAGAGGGAGAGAGAGAGAGAGAGAGAGCCCACCCCCATGCTTTTCCACCTTCCAGTCACTAAGTACACACCTGAAGCCACACCCAAAGGGGTGTGGCCACTAACACAAATACACTGGCAAGGCTAGACCATGTCTCAAAAAAAGATGCTTGCTGACCAGCTCCCCATTTCAACAGACATAACAGCCTAGTATGTGCTTGCCTGACCTTGCCTTGGTCACTAGGAGGTCAGATGCCTGCCTCGTGGCAAGGAACCAATCAGAAGTTAGCTGGTGGCACTATGCTTTACAGCTCTGGGTGTGCTTTACGGACAAGTGCACAGCAATGACGCTCAGAGCATAGCAACCACCCTGGGAGGGCCTATGGGCCATAACAACCAGTTGACCAATCAACACAGGGCAAACCCTCCAAGACTGGAGGCACACCAATCCTGAGCCTGTGTGTACCCCTAGACACTCCCCTTACGCTGCCCTGTAAGATCTCTATGCAGCCGGTTCGAGCTGTCTTTTCTAGCCATACTCCATGGCGGGTGGATGAAAGATCTGAGCTAACATGGGGTTAGCTCGTTAAAAAAAACTGCAGTAAAGCCTCATGCTGTTTGCATCAAGAAAAAAAAAAAAAAAGACCCTTGCTATTACTGGTAGTTCCTGGTCCTTGGAGCTGGCAGGCTTTCAGTGAATAGATGCTGAGGCCCACCCATTGTAAGCCAGTGGACAAGGGCACTGTGAGTGAAGGTCACTTACTCATGCGGACGTCTCTTGTTGCCACATGAAGACTCAGTTCCAGAAATGGGTTACATCAAATTAACCCATTGATTAGTTAGTTGTTGGCTAAAAGGACCCCAGGAGAACCCCCAAATAATCCAGGCTATTGGTTGCTCTCCACAAACTGATGGCAAGATCCTATTGCTGAAGACAACACCCACAACTGATTGAACGCAAAGAAGCCAAGCTGGTGCTGACCTAGAGCCTTCACCCCCACTAATTAGTGTTCAGGGCACTGGAAGGTCACTTTTCGAGCTACTAAAGGAGAGAGGTAGTCACCAGCCCATCTACAATGTCCAACGGCGACCTTCCTGCAAGATGAGCTAGTACAACCGTGCTGCAAAACCTGTGGATTAACCAACCAATATTTGATTGTTATTTAAGGCCCATTTCATGAGACGGAGGCCATCCTTTACACTGCTCAAATGGCCAAGATCCCGAGACTAGATAGGCTAGGGACCAAGGAGAAAGCCAAACACTAAAGGAACTTAATGCACAGGGATGCCCACGATTCTGGGGCATCTCTCTGATAAGTCTTGGTCCCCCCGGGTATGCCGTTGGATTGCGACTCTGTCTTCCTGCATTGTTACTCTCCTGTGTCACCGTTCCTGTCCCGTTTATCCTTGAAATAGAAAAAGAGGTTACACTCTATTTCCTCACACCCAGGCATGCCACTGGAGGCCCCTTCTGGCAGGGCTCCAATTTGCAGCCCCCACTCCCTGGTGTGCACTGGGTAGTAAGGACAGGGAAAGAGGAAGTGGTCACAGGCTGAACATTGCTGGTGTGTGCTCTCCGTGGATTACTGCATTTCAGTTTCACGAATCTGAGTGAGGATAGGTGGTTCTACCTTGCAGACAAGGCAGAGTGAGGCTTCAAGAGGTTTGAGTGAACACTTCCGAGGTTAGGTAGCTTGTGAGCCATGGAGCTGGGCTTCACAGGTAAGCTCACGTTCCTCTAGGTGGCCAGATCAGGATGGCGGTCAGAATCCAGATCACAGTGGTGGTAAGAGTCAGGACAAGGACAGGCGGCAGGGAAAGCCAGGAGGCAGGAGTGTTACTCGATGCTTTTCTCGAACATTCAACTCCTCTCAGCAAAAGCGCTGCTCAGATGTTTCCAGAACTGGTGAGTCACCGGTGGAGGAGAGGCCCCCCCCCCCATACCCTCGGGACAGAACTTCAGAACTTGTTCAAGGGCCATTGCCAAAAACCTTGTGTCAGCTGCACTGAGAACCCTGAGGCCACATGAGGTAATGTTTTCACCTAAGTCTTAGGTCACGAAGGGCACCGTGAGTTGAACTGTGTCTTCCTGAAACGTGTGGCTGAAGTCTTCATTGCTAGGACCTGTGCAAAGCAATCTCGTCAAGAAGCAAGGTTCTGCAGATGTCACTGGGTTAAGATGAGGTCACGGCGAGTGTGGGTCCCAGTCACATATGACTAGTGTCCTACAAAATGATGGAAATGTGGACACAGAGAACACCATACAGGATATGGAGGCACGGCCGCAGGGTACCAAAGACGGGGGCCACCATCAGAAACCTAAGAAACAGGGAGGAAGGATTTGACTCAGCATCTGCTCACAACTGGACTCGGGAACTTTCAGCCTCTAGAACTGTGAGAAGATCAAATTTCCTGTTGATGGTACTAAGTTGAGGCAGCCCTAGTGTAAAAGGAGTTCTTAGTTGTTCTGGATACTAAAAACCCAGAGTCAGATATAGAGGGAAACGCTGAGAGATCAGAGAGAAGGAGCAAACCACAGCACACCTCACCTCCTAAGCTTCTCAGCAGAGAAGAGAGCAATTTCCTGTTTGTCCCTGCTTATATCCTGTTTCTACCCAGCTACATAACTCCCTATCTGTGTCTACAGACCTCCAGACCTCTATGGTTAGCTATCAGCAAGCTTCATTCTCTGACCCCCCAGACAGGCTTTATTTGTGCAAGATAAAGCCTCTACGGTCCAGAACCTAGCCCTCAACCATACTCTGTGAAGGCCACAAACTCCATCAGTTCCCCGCCCCCAATGTCCCATCTCCTGAGTCCACTCTGCCAGTTCCTGAGAGACCATGGGAGTTGAGTTCTCCACACACATCTCCCCGGTAGGCTCATTATTTCTTGCTTGGTTCTGAACATTCTTTCTGGATTCAATAAATGATACAGCTTCCTTTGAACACAAGCACCAACATCCTTGGTGCTGTAGCATGGGGACAGACACCCCCAAGACTTTGTTGTGCTCATGGAAGAGGCAGATTGGGGCCATGAGAGGAGCATGGGTTTTAACACTGGACGGTGTGAAGGGCTCTGTTCTTTTCCCGTCCTGTGACGGTGGGACAGTCACTTGTCCCTAAGCCTTGGTGACTTCATCTACAGTATGCAAAAGAGAACAGCTGTCCCCTGGGGCTACTACAACATTAAATGAGATGACATGCTTGGAGCGCCTGGCACATTGAATATTACAATGGTGGCCTCATTTCATCTTTATCACTGTTTCTGAAACAGGACGGCTCACAGCACGAATCATAGCATAGCATGGGGTGGGGAGACAGAGGGGAGACTCATGGAGTTTCTTGACTAGACCTCTTCTTCTGTTTGCTGCAAGCAGACCCTTCCACCGTTTCTGGTGCCCCACAAACACAGTCTGGCCTGACAAGCCCCGCCCCCCGCCATCATTTCATCTATCTTCAACCCAGCCATTATCCAATATGTGAAATGATACATTACCCGCTTTGAAAGTGCATCGGCGTGACGTTTGGATGGAGTCAGAAGTCTGGGCAAATTCTTTCTCTCTTTGCTTTTAGTTTTCATTTCCATTTAATTTCTTCAGCAGAGTTCCCATGTGATAGAACTCATGCTTGGATGTATTATACACTAACTGTAACATTTCTTTCCCGCAAAATAGAAATGTCTACCTATTATTTCTGTGTACCATGCATTAGTTGCTTTTCCTAATTTCTGTGACCAAATACCCTCTTTAAAAACTCCTTAGGGAGAAAGAGTTGGTGATCTTGGTTCATGGTTTGAGGGCACAGACCATCACAGCAGGTGAGGTCAGGTGGCAGGGGTGTGAGGCAGGTGGTCACATCATATCCACAGCCAGGAAGCAAAGTGAGGGAGAAGAGAGAGAGAGGAACGGTGGTATTCAGTTGGCTTCTTCCATCCCCTCTTCATTCAGCATGGGACCCCAGTCTGTGGAATGGCACCACCTTGTTCAGGTAGAGCTTCCTTCCTTAGGTGGACCCATTGGAAAAATCCTCACAGAACTGCCCAGAAGTGTGTGTGTCTTCTAGGTGATTCAAAACTCAGTCAAACAGACAGTGATGTTCGCTCATCACATACCACAAGGCCCCAGTTGTTAAAAGCTTTCTTTTGAACTGAATCATTGAATAATGTCTAATAAAAATATTAACGGGTACATTATGGATTTTCACAATCATGCTAAAAATTAATTCTTTGAAAATGGAGCAAAAATTAAAACGTTAAGATCAGCTTAAAAGTATCCTGCGTGCCGTTAAACCGACCACCGTTGTGAGGGCTGAAAGGTGATTTGCCACATGCCTCCCTTCATGAGCTCCTAACGGCCTGCACCCAGCTCCGCTGTTCTGAGAGTTTCTTCTGTTCCAGGCATGGAATCAGCTCCACCCTCTGACCCTAGTCATCAGAGACATGGAATAGCAGCGGGCACCTCCAGGCACCCCCAGCTTCAGCCTCCCCACATGGGAAGCTTACAGGGCAGCTTGAGCAACTGATGGGTTGACATTACCCACTCCTGCCTCTTGGGGAGAACAGCTGATAAAGGTGAGACCAGAGGCCACAGGAGCGCCAGTTGCCTGGTGACTTCCTCAGCAGAGCTTCCCTGGCTGGGCAGCATCAGGTCATAGCTCAGTTGGATCTGAAGGAGAGGTGGGGGAGTGGAGGCAGTTTGAGTAAGCCAGGCAGCTCAAGGACTGACATCCTAGAGGTTTGCAGGATTCTCCATTGGGGGAAAAAAATCTCTTATAGAGAAAAATAACTTTTTTTGAAAATACAGTAAACTCAAATATTAATTTGGTTCCTCCGGGCAATGTGGTGAGCTGTTTGTACAGCTTTCTTCAGTGTCCTGCTAAGGCTCACAGCTCTCTGTGACCTTCACAGAACAATCAGCTTCAAGCCACCGCTAGATTTCCTCTCGGGCTCTTGCAGCATCTGAAGATGCAATCGCTCAGCTCAAAAACTTTTGTTCTTCATTGTTATTATAAGCCAGCCATATGCTGCAAGAATTTGTGCCAGGCCTCCCAGATTCCACCCACACTGCCCTGACCATTTGTTTTGCAACAACGTGCAGCTGGGGATCAGCCACCAGCCCCATTCCTTCTTCCAGGGCCCCAGGACTAGAGAGCTGGACACCACAGCTCCAAAAGTCACAGGTGCAAGGTCACACACACTCCTCTGCTCTCCCCCCCTCCACCCCCGCCCCCGATAATGAAACCCTCAAGTTCTTCCATTTCTAAAACAAAATTATTGTAAAAGGTAACATGTGTTCCAGGAGTACACAGAGAAGGAAAAAGAAAAGCAAAATATGGAAGTAGCACATGACCTTGCAATCTGGATAAAAACCCAGATATTTATCCAAAACTAACCGGGATCTGAATAGAGACAGAGAGCCCACAAACACTGCAGAGCTGTCCCCAGTTTGCTAGACTGGAAGCTGTGAGTACGGATAAAGGACGTGAAGTGTGTACACAGACCTCAGGCTACTGGTGCAACCCAGTATGAGACAGCTCTGCAGATAAAGTGCAAGCATGACCATCTCTGAGTTCAGATTCCCAGTACCCTCAAAGAGCTTGGAGGTAACTTCACTGGGGGCAGGGTGGGCAGAGATGGTTCTTAGAGGTCCAATGGCCAGCCACTCCAGCAAGTTCTAGAATCAGGGAGAGAACTTGTTTCAGAAACTAAGGTGGAGAGCAGAGAAAGATGCCTGGTACTGGTGATCTCTGGCTCTCAGGTGAGGATTAACACACACACACACACACACACACACACACACACACACACACACTCATGTTACATTGAGGATATCTTGCTAAATAAACTAAGCCAACATACTGAACAATCCCACTTATATTCAGAATCTCAAAGAGCCAAGTATGTGAGATGAAAAAAATGCAGTAGTGGTTACCAGCGACTCAGAGAATACCGAGTTTCATCAACAATGTATCTGCAGCAAGAGTAATGTCTCCTTGAAACTTAGTTACAAAAGATCTCAAGCTAAGTGCTCCTACCTCAAAATAATATATTTCTTTTTAAAGAGGAAAGCACAAGGGCAGGGGATATGGCTCAGTGTTTTAAGAGCACTTGCTGCTCTCCCAGAAGACCTGAATTTGGTTCCCAGCACCCACAAGTGTCTCACAACTAGACAGTTGTAACTCTTGGCTCCAGGGGACCCAACACCCTCTGGCCTCCACGGGAACCTGCAGGCACATGGTCTGCACGAACTCAGGGAGACACTTACATTTATACATTGAATACAAAATGAATAAGCTTAAAAAAAAAAAAAGGAAAGCGGACAATACAATTCCCAGCCTTATCACCCAGCAATGCTTAGAGTCCCCTACAGCAGGACACTCAAGTGAGGTCACATCCTGTCATACAATTCTTAGGACACTCAGGTGAGGTCATGTCCCTTGTTACACAATTCTTAGTTGTACCTGACACAATCGTTCCCAGTACCTGCTGTTAGTTTATTGTAGATGTTATTTCAAAGAGGGCCATCACCGAGTCAAAGAGATGGCAGGGTTTTAAAGCCTTTCCTTCAAGTCACCCTCCAGAAAACTCCACCTGCTCTCCTTCCAGCAAGTGTGTTCAAGGTTGTGCCTGCCCACTGACCTCTGCTAGGACTGGGAATTGTTAAAAAGTTATGATTTTTTTTTTACATATTTTTTTGATTCCATTGACCCTTGCTGAAGTTGAGTATAGTTCCCTGGTATTTCTGTGTATTTCTTCATGGGTGAAATCCCCTGTTTAAATATGGTGCTCACTTCCCCATTTACCTTCCGTAGTCTTCATCTGCTCCTTGTAGATTTGTAAAATAGATTTGTAAAAGTGTAGCACACACCAGGCGTTGGTGGCACACGCCTTTAATCCCAGCACTCGGGAGGTAGAGGCAGGCGGATCTCCCAGCACTCGGGAGGTAGAGGCAGGCGGATCTCTGTGAGTTCGAGACCAGCCTGGTCTACAAGAGCTAGTTCCAGGACAGGCTCCAAAGCCACAGAGAAACCCTGTCTCGAAAAACCAAAAAACAAACAAACAAACAAACAAACAAAAAAATCAGTGTAGCTCACGAGTATCTATCCACTGTATACATTGCACAAACTATGGTCCTGGTTTCACTCACAATTCTAATTCAGGCCCCCAGAGATCTGTATTTCTGGTCTCTAACGGGATTGGAGCTTCTTCACAGTCTGTATGTACATTGCTTTCACAGACCAGCTGAGAGCCCTGAATGCACTTCTAAGTATTCAACGGGTGTGTGTGTCTGCTACACACAGGCAGATGGGTGCAAAAGGAGTTCTTAACTGGTCTAGATAATAAAAAGCCTGAGTCAGATATTAAGGGAAATGCTGAGACATCAGAGAGAAGGAGCAAGACACAGTCACACCTTACCTCCTAAGCAACTCAGCAGAGACGAGATCAATTTCCTGTTTTTCCCTGCTTATATCCTGTTTCTGCCTCGCTATGTCACTTCCTGTCTGTCTGTACAGACCTCCAGACCTCTATGGTTAGCTAGTGGCTAGCTCCATTCTCTGACCCCCTCACCCCAGACAGGCTTTATTTGTGCAAGAAAGATATCATCACAGTTGGGGTCCCACAGTGTACTTCCCGTGCAGCCTGGGTTCCGGGAAAGCACAGAAGGTAACACAGACGTCCCAGCCTTGAGTACTGAGAGGAAACAGGCTTTTTCTCACAGCCTATATCTTCCAGCTGAGACAAGGGCTATTGGGTGTAGCAGCCCTTCCAAGGCTAGCGGGGAGGGGTCCTGAGGAAGAGTTCTTCTCAGCTCTGATCTGAGGGGCCTGACTAGGATGCTCCATGCCTCGTTCTGCCCAGCTAGTTCCCTAGGGCTCTCACAGTCTTGCTCACCATTTAACTATCTCTCCACTAAGACCCATACACTCTTCATCTCAGCTTGGAAAGCAGCCTGACAGCTAATCACCTCTCGAGCTACCTAAGCTGTTCTCTCCAGGAGCCATGTAACAGACCAGCCCCTGAAACCAGGCTAACAGACAGGACCCAATTCCTGGAATTGCAGCAGCAGGGCAGCTGGCAGCCGTGGGGACTTGAGCTTTGGCTCTGTCCTTTGGGTTCAATGTCCAGGGAACCCATCTGGGTTAATTGCCCGCCCCGCCCACCCCCCTCAGAAGAGAGAAGAAAAAAAAAGAAAGCTTGTCCTGAGGTCCCTGGCCTAAAAGGAGTCCTCTTGTTCCATAGCCTAAGAAACAATTCCTGCTCCTGGTTTACACACACACACACACACACACACACACACACACACACACACACCCCTGCTGGATGGTAGTAGTCTGAGCTTTGGCTGTTATAGATTGGATAACCACCCCCCCAAACTTGGTGTATTAGCTTGTTCTTCAATGGGGAGGTGACCAGTGAGGAATCTTCACGCTTTAGGGCACCCTGGGAAGTAAGCTGTTGGGGTACCAGCTTTGCAAGGGGTTAAGGCTGGCTCAAGCAGTCGGGCAAGCTGTTACAAAGTGAGCCCACCCCATGTTTGTCCCTTTCTGTATGCAGAAATTCCTTTTTTTTTTTCCAGCTATGTTGTGATGCAACCAAGGAGTGTGTATGTGTTCGTGTGTGTGTGTCTGTCTCTCTGTGTCTGTGTCTGTGTCTGTGTGTGCATGCGTGTGTGTGTGTGTGTGTGTGTGTGTGTGTGTGTGTGTGTGTGTGTGTAGGTGAGGGCTCCAAACTGTGGGCTGTTAAGAAGTCTCTTTTCTTTGTGAGCAACCTGATCTTTCAAGGTTTTGTTTGTTGATGGCTGTGAGACAGGGTCTCACTCCCTATGTAGCCCTGGCTGTCCCGGAACTCACGATATAGACCAGGTTGGCCTTGAACTCAAAGCTCCACCTCCCTCCGTCTCCCCCAAGTACTAGGAGAGTATTTAAGGCATGCATTTTGTTGTTGCCACAGGAGATCAACCCAAGACTTTGGCATTTCAGCTTTAGAAGCTGGAAGTAAAATGAAACCTTCTCTCCCCACCTTGCTTTTGATCAATGTTTTATCAGCAACAAAAAGCAAACTTGCCTGTAGCAGAGTGTTAGAGATTGATGCAGGTCTGGTTCAAGGCCAGTTATCAGGCTGAGTGAGGACTGGGACCTTACTTGGGAGTTTCTTCTTAACTTTTCCTCCCCAGAAGAGAAATATCTCCTAGACCAGGAAATGGAGACAGTCTAGAAAGTTTAGGGGGTGCTGAGAAGAAAGCCCACACCTCCCATCACAACCGGGGCATGAGCCTCAGACAGATTGTGAAGACTTCTGAAGACAGAGGAAGTTTTCAGTTTCCAGGAAGGGGGAGCAGCCCGGGAGCGCAGAAGCAGAAGTGGCTGTGCACAGTTGGGAGATAAAACTCTTACTGTCCTCCCAGAGTCTCCAGAGTCTCCAGTGATGAGAGGGCAGCCAGGTTTCCTTGGGTTCCTGGGAGCCACAAAGGAGCCAAGGGCCAACCTTACAAGGGCTGAAATCAAAGCAGGCCACACACAGCTTCTGTGTCCTTGCTTCCACGGCCAAAGACCACCAGGAAGGCAGGGCACATGACCGTGAACTCCTTCCCAGTGTCATATGCACACAGGCATGCACAGACACACAGACACACACACACACACACAGACACACAGACACACACAGAGAGATACACAGACACACAGAGATACACACACAGAGACACACACACACAGGCACACAGAGACATGCACACATAGACACACAGACACACACACAGACACACAGAGACACACAGACACACACACACAGATACACAGACACACAGAGATACACACACACAGAGACACACACACACACAGGCACACAGAGACATACACACAGATACACACACACAGACACACAGAGACACACAGACACACAGACACACACATAGACACACACACAGACACACAGAGACACAGAGACACACACACAGACACACAGACACACATAGACACAGACACACACAGAGACACAGACACACAGAGAGACACACAGAGAGACACACAGAGAAACACAGACACACACACACAGAGACACAGAGACACACAGACACACAGACACAGAGACACAGAGATACACACACACAGACACACACATACAGACACACAGACACAGACAGACACACACAGAGACACAGACAGACACACACAGAGACACAGACACACACACAGACAGACACACACACAGACACACACATAGACACAGAGACACACACAGAGACACAGAGACATACACACACAGACACACACACACAGATGTACACACACAGAGAGAGACACACACACACAGACACACACACACACAGAGACACACATAGGCATAGACACACACACACACAAAGACACATACAGAGACACACACACACACACACAGACACACACATAGACACAGAGACACACACAGAGACACAGAGACACACACACAGGCATAGACACACACACAGACACAGACACACACAGAGACACACAGACACAGGCACACAGACACACACACAGACACACAGACACAGACACATACACACAGATACACACATAGACAAACACACAGGCACAGACACACAGACAGACACACAGACAGACACACACACACACAGAGACATACACACACACTCAGACACACACACAGACACCCACAGAGACACACATAACAGAGACATACATACACACACACAGACATACATACACACACACACACATACATACACACACACAGACACACACAGAGAGACATACACACACACAGACACACAGACACACACACAGGCACAGACACACATGCAGACACAAATACACACACACACACACACACACACACACACACACACACACACACCACTGCCCCAAGACCTCACAGTTTACACATAACCATGGGAGGGAGCAAACCAAACGGGCAAGAATTGAATGTATTTTCCCTGCCCTGAGGGGAAATAAATAGGAATTGCTGCAGAAACACCACCTCTATATTTCTCATGGTTTTAGTTTGTGCTTCTGCCTCTGCCCCTTCCATGTTCTAAACTTTTCTGTATTCTGCATCGAGATTGATCGTCCTGAAATGCCACTCCACGTTTTCATGGATTCAAGGAACAATTATCGGACCGCTACCACGGCTCAGAAAGTGTGTTAGGGGATTAACCTTAAATGGACTACACTAACAACGAAGTAAAATAACACAACACAGGATGCCATTTTATAAGCAAAAATCCTAAAGTCTGACAGCACACTCTGTTCAGGGAGGCCGTGATGAACTAGGCATTCGGTGCCTTGCGGATGGAAATGCAGGAAACAAACTTAGCAATATCCATCAGAATTACCTATGGGTTTGCCTTTTCAGAAACCTATCCCATTTGTAACAATCTATTCCAAAGGAGCACCCAAGAGTAGGAAGGGACGTGAGCACAAGACTGTTAGCGTAGCGCTATTTGCTAATAGTAAAGCTTGGAAATGCCTGTTAACAGGAAACTAGGATCAGTTACACAGCTTGCTGCTATTAGAGTAGACAATAGCACACAGCTATAAACAAATGAGGGATGTTTCTACACGCGAGCGAAGCAATAGTAACACTATTAAATTGGAAAATAGTGCGGGGAAACTCTGGAAAACATATGCAAAGTGCAGGATTTAATTTGAGAGCAGGGAGATGATTTGGCTGTATTGGCTGTATACATCTCAAATGCAGGACCACAAAAAAATCAACTCACAAATGAAGATATCACTAAACAGAGAAGGCAGAGAGGCACGCGAGGCGCCCATGAAGACAGACTGTGTAGATTTTTTCTTAGCTTTAAACAATGGAAATGCTTTACGGAATTATAAAAATAATCAAATAGAAAAAAAATGCAACCCTTTAAAACAGAAAGTAAATAAAACAATTTGGCCTAGCTGTGTACCAATTTAGACTGCTATTCACACAGAGAGAATAATTTCAAGCGATTTTTAAAGCATGGTTATTTGATTATCGAAACAAGAAAACATACGTATTAAGCTGTTATTTCAGCACTTCTATGGCTAATCCTAATACGCTTGTTGTGTCCTAACCCATAGCAGTGGGATGTTAAAACAACTAATTCGCTTTGGGACCCAAGATGTTCAGAATGAGAGAAAAGCAACCTAAACACAGGTCACAGAAGTTATGGGAAAGTTTATGGTTTTAAATTTGAATGGGGGTACAATGAGTTCAGGATGTATCTTCTCTGTCTCTTGAAAAGCTCTAAGTTAGGTACTGACAAACTCCCCCAGGGCCCAGGTAGTTGTCTTTTAAAACCATTTTCCACTAAGAGGAACCAGAACTCTTTGTGGAATGGCCTCTGTGCTGTGTTTACCCCTTGGAGGGCTGCTTTTGTTTTTTGTTTGTTTGTTTTCGCTATTTTGTTGTTGTTATTTATTTATTATGTACACAGTGTTCTGCCTGCAGGCCAGAAGAGAGCACCAGATCTCATTACAGATGGTTGTGAGCCACCATGTGGGTTCTGGGAATTGAACTCAGGACCTCTGGAAGAACAGCCAGTGCTCTTAACCTCTGAGTCATCTCTCCAGCTCCCTATGTCAATTTTTTTTTTTTTAAGGATGAGAACACTTTCTAATTTGACATAGAAAAATTTTAAATACTGGCTGATACCGTTCACTGTCATGATTAAAAACTAGCAGTGACTGGCCTTCAGTGCCTTCTGCTTGAGCCAAGAGACTTAGCTTCCGTTTTGTATCAGCTGCTTATGAGGCCGCACGGTCTTGAGGGTGTCATCCAGTGTGTCAGAGTCACCTGTGAGATGGGCACAACACCACTTGTGTGAAATCTGAGATTATGAATGGACAGCACATTATAAATCACACAAACTACCTTCCATGAATGGTCAGAGTGGATCCTTCAAACATACCCAAAGCCTTGGTCCCAACGATTTCCCATTATCAGCTGGTGTGTCTGTACTGTTGTTTGCTGCAGCTTCTGGGGATGAAACACAAACCACAAGACTCAACGAACCCACGTAGAGTTTATTGGGAATGGGAACAAAGAGAGGAGCAGGTTTTGGCTGACGGGGAACAGAGATGGAAGAGAGAGAGAGAGAGGGTGGGAGGTGCTCACTTAAAAGGGAAAGGTTGCACAGGCGCACGGAGTCCTTACGAGGCCACTTAAACGTCCATGCAACACAGGGCCCTTTGAACTGTCTAAGAATCCGCCCTAATGCAGCTGTGCGTGTCCTGCCCATTGTCAGGGGGTGGGGTCAGCATAATGCCAGGATACCAACAGTCCACCCCTACTTCTCCTAGCAGTCCAATTTTTAATTCCTCTATGAAACTTGTAGCCACATCAGCCCACAGTGGCGTGTCCCCTCTTTGTCCGTGTGTCTGTAATGGTCACTTGGACCTTTGAAATGACACTGCTGGGTCTAACTGTTGTCCCAACAAAAACAAAGGGTTCTGAACAACCCGAGGCACCGTGTCAGTCATCTGCTCTTCCCCGACTGCAGATCTTGGCATTTTACACAGAAGAATGTGTTGGATAACGGTGCCAGCGGAAGTTAAGTTAACTACATTTATTTTCCTTGTTCTGAGAAAGGCTTTACTCTGCTTTCATTCTCTCTTATTACTATTTTTTTTGGTGAGTTGCATAAGTGACTCCTGTATTTACATCTCTCAATTCTCACCTCCTCCTGTGTCCCCCCAACTCCCAAATCCCTTCCTGGTTGTTGTTACATATATACAACCTACTGAGCACATCTAGTCTTGCTCTACGTACATATGTTTAAGACCAACCCCTTGAGATTGGATAATTGATAAGGAAGTGCGTTTTCATTGGCCACAGACTCCTCAGAGGTCTTTTCTTTTCCTTCAACCTTTACAAATATTATGTATTTCCTTCTGGCCTCCAAGGTTTCTACTGTAAAATCCTGAGTATCTCAACTGCTCTCCCGCTGTGAGTCATATGTTTTTAGGCCTCTGGGAATTTTCAAGATTTTCTTCTTGCCTTAAGCTTTTAGAAGTTAGAGAATTTAAGGAAAGCTGGGCACAGATCTCTTTGGGATTATTCTATTTGGGGTTCATTCAGTTTCTAGACTCTTTCGCTGAATTTGGGAGATATTTTAGACATCGTATTTTCAAGCGTTTTTTTTTTTTTTTCCAGCACAGCTGTCTTTGCTTCCAGAGCCCTGGTGACTTGAGTAGCAGGTGCTTGGGTGAGGTGGAAAAGCCTGCAGGTCTGTATTTATGTTCCCACTCTTTCTCCCCAGGGTTCATATCTGACCATTTCTGACGAGGTGACTTTAAATCCACTCTCTCTCCTCCATCTCTCCTGCCCTGCCCTGTCACTTTCCACCCACCCAGTGTGGTTCTTGCTCCTCTTTTTAGTGTATGTTAAGTTCTAAAATGGTTGTTTTCTTCCCTTCATATCTGCTATTTCTTTACCGAGACATTCTTTTCATTCGCGTTAAGAGAATCACCCTTGGCTTTGGGTTTCTCGTAGCTCCTCCGAGGTCTTCCTCAGGCAATTCCGTGTCATCGAGGCACTGGCACTTTCCCACGCAAGACACGGTTTGTCTAGTTTGCTATGTGCCAAGTCATTTTGACTTTCGTCCTAAATGTGCTGATTCTTATGTTATGAAACCTTGGGTTTTACTTGAATCCCGTGAATAGTGTTGCTATTTCCGTCTTCGCAGGCAACGAATCTGGTGAAGGGTAGGTCTCTGTTTCCAATCTGCCTTCTGTGCGGACCCTGGTTAGAACTGCAGTTGAACTTTGAGTCTACAGTGTTCTGTCTCGGACAGGCGCTCCCTAGTGGCCATTCCGGCACCCGAGTAGTGGTCTAACCTGTGAGTTTTGTCTTCTGGATCAAGTTCACACGGACTGTTCAGGCTCAAGGGCAACTGACAGACACCTTTACACAACCACTTTCCACGAAACTCTTTTCCTCTGCTTGCTTGTTACTACTACACAAGTCCTGGGGTCCCCCTTGCAGTTCCTTGGTGAGAGATAGGGGTGTTGGTTTTAAGGTGGAGTTCCTTTGTTAACTGTCCGAACTGGGTGGCAACTCACAGTCAGGCAATGGTTCATCCCGTGCTGGTTTTCCTCCGTAGACTCCAACTGCTGACAGCCTCTCAGAATCGTCAGACAGCATCTGGTACAGTCTCCAGCTTCAAGAGCTGTGCATCCCCGGGAGAGATGCCGGAGTGTGCTCATCCATCTTACCTGGCCCCCTCGGAACACACAATAAAACCGTTAGAGGACTTCAACAGACTTGGTGTGTCTCACATAAAGACATCTTAAAACTCGAGAAGTTGGAAGAGGCATAGGGTTTGTTTTTTATTTTAATGAATCTGTGAGGATTTCTTTTATTAGAAAGTTAATTTCTCCCTCCTCACCATAACTACTGAAAATTTAAAAAACAAAAACAGTTATGCTCATATCGTGGAATTGCAATGTCTGGCACATAGGAGGTGTTTAGTAAACATTAGTCACCCTACCTATCCATACCCGTCACGCTCCTCAAGAGCTAAGAGCTATACTTAGGGGAACTTCTTAGTGTTCCCCTTAGTAAATATATATATATATATATATATACATATATATATATATATGTATATATATATATATTGTGTGTGTGTGCATGTGTGTGTGTATAATTTTATCCACTCCTGTGCCTTTTATCACTGGGCTTTTTATTTTTTTTTCCTGCAATCCCGTGACGGTTCGTTTGGGGAACAGTTTTCACCACATTAATCCTTCAAGCCACCTTAAGTTCCGCTTGGAAGTAGACAAATCAAATCGACACAAAGTCAACGAGAAGGCTAGACAGCCTTCTGAATGCTTCACGTTGCTGTTTTCCCACCAGGTTCGGTATTTCGTCTTCAACAAGACCCCACAGGAGTAGGGTGGAATGGCATCATCCTTCTCAGGTAGAGAGCCAAAGCGCGTCTTACTTTCTCGCCTCTGTTGAGCTTTGTGTCAATGTTAAAAGCTGTCTCAAAGCCGTAGTGGAGAGTCCCAGGGGGCCTCTGGGGCCACAGGACCTAGGAACGAAGCGTCTAGGACTCCACCATCAAGAACGCCCCATAGCTGGCTTGTGCTGACCCCCTCCCCCCTGCACTGGAACCAGGGGCCGTCTGGAGGTCTGGTACCCCGGTCACATGCATCACTGCACCCTGATCACCACGGATGGCTCGATGCGTCAAAACTCTGAACTAAGATCAGCCCTTCCTTTGTCAAGTTCATGTCAGATATTTCCAGCATTGAGAAAGTCACTAAAACTCCACAGGGAGTCTATCCCCAAATGACTGACTTGCCCTGGACAGTCCCAAGACAGCCACACTGATAACTTGGGGGCTGAGAAAAAGGTACAGGAAGCTTCTGGAGAGCGGCTCTTCCATTTCCTGGTCCCTCTTGAATGCTTTGGGCTCAACTTGGACTGTGCTCACTCACTGCCGTGGTGTTGTTTGAATGTGGCCAAGGCCAGTATTGGGGATAAAGGTGATTTTGAGTAAGCCTGCCACTCAAATGTGCTATAGCCCACCAGAAATGCATGCCCCACCTTGATGCCAAGGGATTATTGTAGAGACTTACCAACAGGCAAGTGTCTTGGCTTCTCCTTGCGCTCAGCTCTTTGCACGTTTCACTGTAGCTCGTGCGGTGAAGAGGCGGTGTTTCTCTCCCATTGTCTCCTCCTGTATGTCACTCCAATAGGGGATGTCCTTCTGTAGGCTGGGAATATGTTTCTCTTATTAGTTGATGAATGGAGCTGTTTCAGCCAATGAACAGGCAGGATATAGCCAGGTAGGCTACATGTATGAGTTGGGGCTGCCAGACTAGGAGAATTCTAGAAGAGACAGAGAGTGAGCCATCGGCCAGACACCATGCAGCTATGGAGGAAGCAAGAGACTGGGGGATGACCGGAAAGCCAAGACCACGTGGAGATACACAGATTAATAGAAATGAGTTAATAATTAAGAGAGAGAGAGGTAGCCAATAAGAAGCCTGGAGCCATGGACCAAACAGTTTCTAATTAATATAAGCCTCGGTGTGCTTATTTGGGACTAAATGGCTGCTGGACTGAGCGGGACAGAAACTTCCATCCACAGTACTTTGACCAACAGAATTTATAAAAAGAGACATTTGCTTGTTTTGACCCTAGCCTTGGAGAAGCCTTGCACACTTTGGCTCTTTCTCTTGGGAGTCTTGATTCTTCCGTGTTAGAGGACAAGAGACGCTGTGGATCACAGTCAGCCAAGTTATCCAACAGAGGCCACAAACATGCAAAAGACCCCATTGAGATAAGCCGAATTGACTCACTACAGCTGTCCCAAAACAAGAGGGGCCCATCTAAGTTTAGACTAATTATTGACCTCCTGAACCATGGTTTTTGTTTAAGCTACAGGTATTTAAGGGATTCGTTATCCACTACATACACCGAACTATTTCTCTACTATTTCTTAGGCTCCTGGGAACGCAGGCTTTTCGTGGCTGCCACTGCTGAGGGCAGGAAAAGATAGTTTGTGTTGAGCAGCAGGATAAGGTTGGATTTTGAGGAAAGATGAAGCTGGAGAAGCCAGGACATGGAAAACAGTGGAAGAAACAGGGACTGATGGGCCAATTGGAGGAACAGGCTTAAGATCCTCTCAGGATCTCCCCAGAAAGATTCAGGAAGCAGGAAAAGCTGGAGATTGGTTGGGCAGGAATGGCTAGAGCCTGAGAGACCAGAGAACTCCGAGTACTACCCATGTGGGTCAGAGGGTTAAATTTCTAAGTTCAAATAGGTAAATTAACTTTCAAAAGATATTAGACATAGGAAGTTTTTACACACTTAGTGCACATACATTCTTTCAAACAATGGGGACAGGGAGCTAGCGCTAGCCTCCATCAAAGAATCCCATATGCTTGTCTTCTTGAGGTGAGGATGAAAGTGAGCAATGGTGCAAGGACGGCAGCGTTTACCATACTTTTCCCACAAACAAAAAGAGCATAATAAATAGTAAGTCATCACAACCAGCAATCTGGAGTTTAATAATAATTGTTCTTTCCTCCTCCCGGGTAAGCACAACGATCGTGTATTTCCACCCCTCGGGGTTGGGAGAAGTCTTAGATTCAGTTCTTGCTGACTGGTAGTGATGAAGGGACCAGGTCCCCATTTCAGCAGCCGTGACAGCTGAGCATGTGCTTGCCTGACCTTGTCTTAGTCACTAGACGTTAGGTGCCTGCCTCGTGGCAAGGAACCAATCAGAAGTTAGCTGGTGGTGCTATGCTTTACGGCTCTGGGTGTGCTTTATGGACAAGTGCACAGCAATGACACGCAGAGCATAGCGAGCAACCACCCTGGGAGAGCCTATGGGCCATAACAACCAGTTGACCAATCAACACAGGGCAAACCCTCCAAGCCTGGAGGCACACCAATCCTGAGCCTTGCGTACCCCTAGACACTCCCCGTATGCTGCCCTATAAAGATCTCTATGCAGACGCTTCGAGCTGTCTTTCCTAGCCACCCCCCTTGGGGGGTGGATGAAAGGCCCGAGCTAACATGGGGTTAGCTCGTTAAACAACTATAATAAATCCTCGTGCAGTTTGCATCAAGCTTTCGACTCCGCCTGGTGATTGGGGTGACTGAGGTCCTGGAGGCCTGAGCTTCCGGGGGTCTAACAGTGACAACAGTGACCGTCCCATTTCTGAGCCCAAGCATTTCTGTAGAGGTAGGAGACTTCCTTCCACGGTGTCTGAGTACCAGGTCGGACGTACAGCTGCAGGCTGTCTGTCTGGGTCACCAAAGCCGCTTAATGGGACACTATGTAGAGAGTGTTGCTCAGATGTGTGCTTAGCTGACTTGTGTCAGCACGCTGAGGTCTGGTGGCTGCTCATTAACGTAGCATCCGTTAGAGACCTTCACTGCTACAGTGCCAGCATGCTAAGTCTGGTTTTTGTTTTAAGAAAAAATGTCAGTTGCTAAATTACAAATTATAATCTGTAAATGGGGTTATTAATTGGCCTAGATAATAAAGAGCCCGAGTCAGATAGAGGGAAATGCTGAGAGATCAGAGAGAAGGCGAAAGCCACAGCACACCTTACCTCCTCAGTGTCTCAGCAGAGAGCCATTTCCTTGTTCTCCCTGCTTATATCCTGTTTCTGCCCAGCTACTTCCTGTCTGTCTGTACAGACCTCCAGACCTCTATGGTTAGCTAGAGGCAAGCTCCATTCTCTGACTGCCCCCCCCAGGCTTTATTTGTGCAAGAAAGATATCACCACAATAACCATGAGTAAAAACAACTGTTGTACTGTTGCGGAACACAGATTATACAAGGTTTTAATCTCTGGCAAATTGAATCTTCTGCTTAGAGGACCATCCCAAAAACTTTTTGAGCAGGATATGATGGTGGAAATTGTATCCATTTGGCAAAAGCCAGAGCAAAATTCAATAATATCATGGCAGAACATTAATGCACAATGTTAGTACCAACAGCAGATAACATTATACCTATTTATGGAATGAAATACAAAAGTAAACAATTAAAATTGTAGCAGATGCAATGAAGGAACTCAGTCTGGATCAAGTCAGAAGGGCTCCTTGTTCCTTGTTGTTTTAGCTATATAACCTTGACTTTCCTCACGAGACACACCCCTGACCGAAAGGGAACTTGGGGCCCTTTTTGTTGGATTTCTAGGTTCCTCAAATGCAAATATTTCTGTATGTAAGTTGCTGGAGATTGCATCTGAGGAACCTATAAACCCAACAAAAAGTGCCTCATGTTCCTTTCCATCGGGGAATACACTGCTGGAGAAGAATTATAAGCAGTGTTAGTAGACAATTTAAACAATCAACACTAAAAACAATTGAGGGCCTAGGCCTTATCACTGTACTTCAAATATGAATGGAAAACAAGGCAAGGAAAGAGAGAGTTCTCTGAAATGACCTCAGGACATTTTCTCTTCCTTGGCTGTGTATCTTTTCACCTTGGTAGTGAGTATATGGTAACATTCACTTCTGAGCCGGGCGTTGGTGGTGCACACCTTTAATCCCAGCACTCGGGAGGCAGAGGCAGGAGGATCTCTGTGAGTTTGAGACCAGCTTGGTCTACAAGAGCGAGTTCCAGGACAGCCTCCAAAGCCACAGAGAAACCCTGTCTCGAAAAACCAAACCAAACCAAACAAAACAAGAAAAACCCATTCACTTCTGATATCGGTATACACTTTTGCACCACTCAGGGTCTCTGCAACTGCACCATAGGCTAAATACACTTTCACCAGACAAGAGTTTGAAACGTTGTCAAGGGCATGAAGGGAAAGTTGAAGTCGTGCCATGACGACAATAAGAGCTAAATGAGAGATTCTGTGCAATTTTCAAAGAACATTTGGGTATATTAATAAAGACACAGATTATCAAATGCAAGCCAAAGGTATGCTTTCAAAAACATCCACTATTAAATTTATTTTCTTGGGACTAATTTGGCAAGCTATTTTAAGTTAGATTAATGCCATTCAGATCCAAAATAATGCAAGCGCTGAACCTCAGCCCAATGCCCTGAGGCGCGTTGGAAGACATCGAGCATCTGCAGATGTTCCTTGTGATGACTGGAAAGTGGGGGGGAATGTTGGGGAGTTGCCTCCTGCTGGAATCTAAGATAGTGATCTTGAAACCAACCCCCCCCCCCCCCGCCGGGGGAAGGCAAACGTCTGACAGCAGCACAGTGAGCTGACCAACCAGGAGAGACTCCGGAGCTGGGCTTTACCTCTGATATCCTTCGATTTCTGTGTTTGGAAGCCTGCGGCCACTGATCTTTTCTGACCTTTTGTTAACTTACATCTTCAGCAAAAAGCATCAATGTCCACGGTCCATAAGTAAGTTGAAATTCAAAGCGGCTTGTCCAGAGGATTCTGGGAGCCAGTGACTGACTCCATGGCGAGACAGAATGAAAGCAGTTAGAAAAGCTGGCAGAGGAGACAGCAACCGTGCCGTGGGAGGGAAGCAGTTCTAGAAGCCAGCCAGACCTGCAGCAGGTGTTGCACAAAAGTGCAATCAGACCTATTGTGCCAGCCCACTGAGGTCTGGGCACTGCCTGTTACTGTAACAAGCCTTAGCCCGCCCAGTACTACAGTGGAGCTTCCCTCTGGTGTGCGGTTCTGGTTCTGATGGCACCAGGACAGCCTTGCACACAAAATACAATACACAAAATAGTGCTATACAAAATCATTTAGCAGGCTTGACCCCGCCAGCTCTTTTGGATGCAATAGGTAATATGTTTTCTCTAGTTACTGTGTACCTAGTCTTATTCTGAGTTCTTTGTGATTAACTAACCTTGCCTTTGTTCCCCATCTTATACATTAGGAAACTGAGGTCTAAGGAGGTCACACTAATTCTCAAGGCCAAATTAAGTGTCAGATTTTGGGTCCCAGAGCCCCAACTCTTTAAATAAAATTAAGTAGAATCTGGGAATTATCCCCAGTCCCTAAGGGCTTACCATAGTGTGTTCTAAATTTTATTACTAAAACAAAAAACATACACACAGACACACATGCAGAGAGAGAGAGAGAGAGAGGAGAGAGAGAGAGAGAGAGAGAGAGAGAGAGAGACTGTGAGCATATACAGAGCCTGCCAATGCTCACACTGGCAGGGAAGGCAGCTGCCCTCCCCCGTAGCAGAGGTCTAAGGGTGTGGGCCTGAGAGAATGATGGATAAATTGTCACTGGAGAGGGAGAGGGAGAGGGGCAGGTTTATGTCTTAGTCCATTTTATTTTGTTGTAACAGAATACCACAGACTAGGAAAATTAGAAATTTAATTTATTTCTTTATTTGATGAGGCTTGGAAGCCAAGGGCATGGCACAATTCCTTTGCTACGCCTTTGCATGACGGAGACTCGGAAGGTCAAGCATGTGCCTGGAAAAGGGAATCTGAGGGACGGGACTCTCTTTCTTATGAGGGGCTGCCACAGTAACTAGCATCCACAGGCAGACTATTAATACCTTAATCTGTTCATGACCCCCTCTTAACGGCCCCATACCTTAATACTGTTAAGATGTCAATTATGTCTTAATGTGAGTTCAAGAGCAGTCAGAGATAGAAACTGAAACTGTGACCTTTTTTCCCACAACAGAGGCCAGGCAGTGGCCCTTTTGTTAGAGGAGACAGTGGCCTTCCCATTCCCAACCCAAAGCTTAGTCTAAATCTGAAGGCCTAAGCTGCCAAAGTCAAGGGACATTAAGGTTAGAGTAACCAACTTGTCCTGTTTTGCCCAGAACTTTTCCACATTTCGTCTCTGAAAGCCCCACACCCTGGGAAACTTGTGAACCCCAGAAAAATTGGGACAGTCAGCACCACGATCAAAGGAGAAGTCATGGAAAACTCTCTCACCCCTGCCCCGAGCCCATGGGCCACATTTCTCCCATCCCTGTAACAGCAGAAGGTCCCCAAACCCTAGCTGTCAAGCGTAGACTGGTTCTCACTATTCTTAGCCCAAGAACAGCGAGGCCTGTGTCAAGTCCCTAGATTCCATCTGCACAGTCCCATCATCTCCCTAGGGAACAAACTTGGTGGTTGGATTCATTCCTAGCCTTGGGCAAAACGTCTGGGCCTTTTTCATCTTCCGTGAGATGACAATACTCTCTCTTCACTCTAGACTCACTGGCTATGGGCTTTGGGATGCAGGGGAGGTGGTCAAGATGGCTTTCTCTGTAAAAAATGACACAGAGTTAAGTCTTCCAGTCAACAGACACACAAAGCATTGTGCATGACTCAGTTTGGGAGGAAAAGAAGCTGTAACACGTCTGAGATATCCCCCGTCCCAGGCTGGCTCTTCGGAGGGGTCCTAGGCTACAGTCTTCTCACTACATGTGGTCCAGACCCATTTAATGATATGAGCAAATAAACTCTGAGCACTCAGAGAAAACAAATCACCACTCCATCACAATACTTGGGGCAAATTAGCTCAGCAGACTGGACCAGAGACTACTCCATGACTCACTCTCACCCGGAGTAAATAAGGGAAGATTAAGTACAACTTGATCGAATCACACTGAAGCTTGGCATAGCGCAACAAACACATCAGCTTGAAATCTCACATTAGGAACACATAATCTCATAAAATTTATGACTGTTATTGCTCACCACATATGTTTCTGAGTTACTGTGTGCTAGGCTTTGGGCAAACCGCATTGCTGGGGTCTTGAAGGGGGCCTGTCTGCTGATCCAGAATGTATTTCAAGAAGGAAGACGCGTTCCTGTTTGACACCGTCTGGCATGATCTCCAGCGGGGCCTGCCCTTTGCAAGGAAGGGGGATGCAGGGGGGAATTCAGGCGTGTGCCACACCCCAAGTGGGCCTCTCTGTGAGTCCTAGCATAGGTGCTGATAGAGAGATGGGCAGATGCGTCTTCTCCCCTTCTCTGGACCTTAGTGTTCCAACCTGTGATACATGTCGGCAAAAATGAGAGGCGCTATAAGTCTCAGAGACTAAGATCTTTGCAGGCCTTGCATTCTAGGAGTCTGTGAAAGAGCGTCATGGACGGTGTAGTTAAAGAGAAGTCGGGGAATGTAGTGATATCCATCTCCACACGGTAACACTGCCCACACCCAAGGGCGTGGTCCCAGGTGCGGACCTGACCGGCGATAAGGATTAGGTTTGGGGCTTGGAGCTCTCTCTTGCTTCCTTCTCGAGAAGCATCCTGGTGGCAGGGTCGGTATCCTTAAAGCTGGAACCCTCGGCAGTCATCTGTTTCTTGTGTAAATACACTCTCCCCAAATAAACTTCACTTAACCTGCACAGAGTCTAGTGAATCTTGATTCCCACGCCCACAGGGGAGCACTGACCCGCTGCCCTCCAAACCCAAAGAATCCAGACTAGGAAGTGGCCAAAGCATCACCCTTGAGATCAGTGATCAGTTAGGGTGTGGGAGATGGGGGTGTGGCTTATGGAAAAGCAGATGGAGTCCCAGAGGCCACAGGATGTCAACCCAGGGGAGACGGCTGGGTACTGAGAGAGGCCTTCTCTCAGTCCTGCTGCTCAGGCAGCTAGAGCAGAAAATCAGGATAGTTTTCAAATGGGCGTCACCACGGAACTCCACTCCCATTAATCAAAGCTTTCTTTATCTGAGCCCAAACGATTTCTCTCGACACGAAGGCCGCCCCACCCCCCACCACCCGGCTTCAACCCTGAGACTGTGGATGGTACAGTGATGTAGGGCGGGGTCCCCACATTCCAATCTGCATGACCTGAAGGTCCCTCTGGGTCCCTTGACAGAGGACTTCAGGTCTGACGGCAGGGACTCACCATGCAGACTCATTGTAAAGCCAGAGCAACGGGGACAGGAGTGAGTGCCTGGTGTGGGGAGCCTTCCTTTTCAGGAGATGGTCTCTGGGGTCAGAGACCAAGAAGGAGGCCAAGGTCTGTAAGCCCTTGACTCACTTGCTAAAGCTCCAAATGGAATAGGAGATTCCCAAGCTCTCAAGTCCATGTCCCTAAGCTGTCACTCGTGAGAGAACACACATGTAGGTGGAGCAGACGACGTTAGAAGAATGTGCGGTGTCTTGTCCTTTCTAGGCTAGCCCGGATCTGTCCGACCACCTCCTCTCCACACTGTCTCACCAGGTCAGTCCCCCTGACAACCAAGGTCTGACCTTCTGACGTTGTCAGGGCCGGCTTCCAGCTCTTCCCTGGTGAATCTCCAGCACCGTTGAGAGAGAAACATTTTTCATTCCGCTTGTTCATTTTCATGATGATTTTCACAGCCAAATTCTGGGAAATCCACGATAATAAAAGCCTCTATTCATTATCCGTGTTCTTTCAAATGATCTCAGTTTGATTTGAAGTCTAGTTCAGTTAATATTTTGTCTTAAAAAATAGTAGTGCTGTTTTTTTTTTTGTTTTTCCTGATTGCAACTCAGATATCAGCTGAGGACCGTCCTGCCCCCCAGCATCTGCGAAATGTCTGATGGCAGATTGTATTTTTCAAAAAATGTCCACAACAATGTTTTCAACCCCACATGCTCATTCTAAAGCTCTGTGACTCTTCCATCAGGAGATGAGGGCTGGCTCTTCTCCTCTTGAGCCCGGGTGGGCCTTTTGACTGCTTTGACTAACAAGGCACACTAGACTGTCCAGGGTTTCTAAGAAGCTGGGTCAAGGAGGCAGGACAGTATCCAAGGTGGCCTCTCTCATGATGCATACCCTTGGAGCCACCGACAGTTGCATAAGCAGCCAGCCACTCTGGATCCTGGTTTTAGGTCTCCACAAACATCTGAGGAAGAAGCATTTGGGTGAGTAGTGCAAAATGTAAGGTCATGCTGAGTTGCTGGGATTTTTCTTGTCCTGCCGCCGCCTTGCCCTAAATAAGCACAGAGATGCTACATTAGTTATTAAATGTTGGCCGATGACTAGGGCTTCTTATTGGCTAGCTCCTTCTTAATTATTAACCCATTTCTATTAACCTATATATTTCCACGTGGTCTTATCTTACTGGAGAATGTCTGGTGCGTCTTACTGTTTTGCAGTCTTCCTCTGCCTACATTTCCCAGAATTCTCCTCATCTCCTCGTATGGCCTATCTCCCTCCTCTATTGGCTACAGT
This sequence comes from Cricetulus griseus, assembly GCF_003668045.3. Lineage (NCBI taxonomy): Eukaryota > Metazoa > Chordata > Mammalia > Rodentia > Cricetidae > Cricetulus > Cricetulus griseus. The sequence continues at coordinate 16,289,148 of NC_048603.1, read as the reverse complement.
GTTTTATTCATCAACCAATAAGAGAAACAGAAGGACTTCCCCCATCGATACTGCTAACCACCAGGGATCTTGTCACTTTGCTCTCTTTTCTCCCATCTCAGCTGAATGTCATGCTCTTCTCAGGTTGTTTGGGGGAACCCATACTCTTTACTTTCTGTGATGAAGAGAACTGATCTCCCTCTAGATGTCTAGTCTGAAACTTCTATACTCAGCCACATCAAGAGTCCAGCCTTTGCTGGGATGCCTTGAGCTGTAGGCAGGCAGTGTCGCTTATGTGTGTAAGTTGTAAAAGAAATTCAGAGAATGAGAGAAGGGGATCAGAACTGCCCCCAAGCTTACCTCCTATGAATATTTGATCATTGCCCTATTGCTACGCCGCAATTTTGCATAGAATGGCATCACACTATCCTCGCTGCTCAAGCCTTTCCCCAGGCACCATTAGCAGGGATGCAGCTTTGTATTTGCACAGTGGTTGTATAAACATAGCACCATCTAATCCTACTGCACCCATGAGATGTCCGTGGTTTGTTATAATTTACCTTCTTTTACATAGGGATGTTGATGAGAAGAAAAACGTGGATGTGAGCCTAGGTGCCTCCGACTCTCTGAACCTTTTGTCCAAACTGGCATCTCTCTGTGAAGAGGCTCTCTGGGACCTGCATGTCTGCACCAGAACGAGCACCAGACTGGTAGACTGCTCACTCATCTGCTGTAGCAAGCTGAAGAGACTTGAGCTTTCTGGTGGTTGGTTTGTTTGCCTGGTGAGGATGGGTTCTGTGAGGGGCCCTTTGCCAGCGTGTACATCAAGAGAGCTTTGCTTTCCAGCCACCCTGGGGATGGCCGGCTTCTGGTGAGTTCAGCATGAGTCATCTGCCTCCCCTGGAGTGTTTATGGCAAGTCACGAGTGCTGTGTCTGCTGAGGCCATCTGGGAAAGGAGGATGTACTTGGGAGCTGTCTGTTTGTCCTCTGAACCTGGAGGGGACTTCATCAAGTGGAGAGTCACTCTTTTCCTAGGAGGGAACATGGAGGCAGTTCTCCTCCTCCTCCATACAGTTCACTGATGAGCAATTTTCTAAGCAGAACCCCTGGAGACCAGCATCTGCTCTGGCCCCTTCCCAAGCTGAGGTGGAAGACCCCACACTGGGAGGATGACACCGGGGAGGCATTGACCTTTCCTTTGATGACATCCCTGGGCCTTGAGCTAATTGTGAAGGAGACTTCACAACTGAGTTATCATTCTGTCACTCAGCTGCTCCCACAGCTGCTCGTTCTTGAGAGAGGCCAAGAGCAGCCAAATCCTCCCTTCCCATACAACCATGCTAAGATCCACCCACCCCTGCCTTCATGATTGCCTTTGACTCCAGGGGCTCTAAGATAGGAGGGGGAAGACTGAGCTTTGAAGGCATCAGCCCAGAGTCCAGTCCAGTTACCTGGCAACCCTGGATGCCATGCTTTCTCTATTATCTGAGCCTGGGGAGCCCCAGCATCTTAGGGGAAGCATCCCTTGAGATTAGAGGCAAGCAGCTTCAAGGTGGCCTTAGGAGACGATACCAGGGGAGCATGTGTGGCAGGAGAGAGAGAAACCAGTGAAAGGTGAACACCAAAAGAGGCTGATCCTATTGCGAAGCTACGCCAAGAATCAGCCACGGCTCCTCTCCTCCTTTTGAATGATGAGACTATTCACAACTGTTACTGGTTGAGGACCCCTTACTCCTAGTGGTGTGTATGGGGGGGGGTCACATTCATGTCCCTCTGGCCTGCTTCATGCACAAACAGAACAGGTTTCTGTAGGCAGAGCTGCTGTACATACTATATATAGCACAGGCAGGTGAGCAAATAGAAGAGCCAGAGGACATGTCATGATACCCAGTGTCTCAGCTGCAAGCGCCCCTGAAGTGATGGGAATGACCACTTTCATCCAGATTGGCAGTGGGGATATACGCAGATTTTATTTATTTATTTATTTTTCTCAGCAGGCAGTGAACTTGGTTGAGCAGAGACCTCAGATCTCTGCATGTGTGCTGTTGAGGGGTCAGGAGAATTCTTGGGCAAGGGTTAGAGACTGAACTTGGGGGGCAAGGGAGCTCCTCTTCTCATTATTTATTCAAACGCATCCCCTCTGTTTACAGTGATCACAGCTGTCGCAAGCTCTGTCCTCTTGCTAGAACGATCTTGGGTTTTCTCTCTGAGGTCTTGCTACTCTGCCACATAGCAAAGCTGCCCAGGCCATCCTCCTGTGGCCTCTTTGAAACCTGACTGTAGGTTCTCATCCACTCAGATAATAGGCTGGATACAAGACCCACACACAACTAGAATTTAGTGAGATGGCCACATAAAAGCTATGGTCAAGTCAAGAACAAATTCTGGATTCAGACAGTCTGTCCCATTGTCCAGCCACTCTTCAGTTACCTCGGTGTCCCTGTTGCTGTGGCCTTTCACTGTGTGTGTAGTGCAGGCTTTCAGTTTAACCCTGCTATGACAGTCATCCGATGTCCCTGTTCTTGGCTGGCCCTGTTTTCTCAAACGGGCCTTCTGTCCTTAAAAAGCCTGAGAATCTTCATATTCTCATTCCACCTTCTACTCGGCTAAATCTTCCAAAGAATCCACTACTGATTTTCCTTGGGAGAACAGCAATATTTCTGCATGGGAAGATGCCATTCAGGTGTTGAGATTTTTCTCCATCTAGTCTCAGTTCCAATGGACGGGTTTCTCTCCACCCAATCGGGTTCCTGCAGCCCCTATGAAATAACCACTCTGAGACTTAGTATCTATTCATAACTGTTTGTCCATTGGCTTAGGCTTCTTACTGGCTAGTTCCTTCTTAATTATTAACCCATTTCTATTTATCTGTGTATCTCCACATGGTCTTGGCTTACCGGGGATGCCCAGGTCTCGGCAGCTACAAGGCATCTCCTTGACTCTGCCTACTACCTTTATTTCTGTTTGGATTTCCCACCTGGCTAAGTCCTGCCTGCCCATTGGCCAAAACAGCTTTATTCATCAACCAATAAGACAAACATATTCACAGCAAACAGAAGGACATCCCTCATCATTCAAGAGTGTCCAGTTAAGAGTCCTTAGAACTCAATGCGGTATGGTAAGCCTGTGCTAAGTGGTGGTGGTGTAGTGTCAATTCTACCACTGTGTGGAGTTTATCTTTATTTGAAAGATGCCCTCAGGTTTGACTTAAAAGATAGATACTCCACATCTTAGTAACTGTGGCTGGAAAATACAGGCATCTTATACTACCTTGAGGTGTCACCGCCTCAAGGAAACCATCCTCTTTTTTTGGCATCTTCCTATTGCCTGCTGCTCCTGTTCCAGGATAACCTCTGCACAGCCATGGACGGGGGGAGGGGGGACTCATTCTCTAAACACGGGTGCCTGACGTGTGTCTGCTGAATGAGTATTTATTTCTATTTCTGCCCACACAATTTAATGTTTCTCGTGGTAGGTACCTGGCTTTTGGGAAAGACTCAAGGGCTTAGGTGTATGAAGGACACAGAGTTACTATATTACTTCTAGGTGAAAGAAAGACACTCCTTTCCCCCTTTTAAATCTGATTAAGTCAACCCTCAATTCTTATTCCCCTCTCTTTTATTGTCAACTGTAGGGACTCCAAAAGGTTAGGGAATGCTCTCGACCACCCCCAACAACGCTTGCAGTTAGAAGTGATCATAGGACACAGTGTCAACCAATGAGCTGGGAGGGGAAATTTGCCATTGCTGTTCCCTTCCTCAGACACAGCTTAGAGGTATGAGAACATGAGGTAGTGGCGTGAAGAAAGGACTGAGATCCACCGGCCAGTTTCGTTCTTCCCGAACTTGAACCAGACATTTGCCTCCAGGCTATTGGTTACAAGGCTCCAAGTAAGTCTTGGGGGGGGTGTGGTTATTGTGGTGCCATTCTTCCAGAGAGCTGGTGGGGTACTTCTGATTCTCTTCAGAGTTGTCTGTCATCAATACTCAAGGCATGTTTAATCTAGTCATTCTACCACACACAAATGGAAACATCCCCTCCGTGAAAGGAAGTTAGACCAGGCATCAACTGATATCTGACAGTTCCATGCTGAACCCCACTCGGGCTGAGCTTGCTAAGGAAGCATGAGAACCAAATAGAAACAGTCCTAGGGCATTGTTAATATCTTCTGGGCAAAAAGGGTCAGAAAAGGGGGAAGGGATGAGGACATACAGCAATCAGAGGCTCAGGGGCTGAAGAAGGACACCAAATGCTGTGGACAAGGCAACCGGCAAGTGAGAACTACCTGGGAATGAAAGTCAAGGTCTTGGGCATTGCAAAGCTTACATATGAAGAGCGACTTGCCCTGAGCTTGTGGCGGGGGCTGATTTTAGAGGCCAGAATAGTCACTGTTGGGTGGGAAAGAGGCATTTTCCTCTTAACCTGCTACGGATTCGGAATTTAGAGGAGCTAGCATCTGCCAGCACACATGAATTGTACATGTATGTGCCTTTGGCTGTGTATGTTTGTACATGAGGCCCGGAGCTCCAGGCTGGTTGAAGGAAAACCTGTTCGGTCAGAGTCTAGCCCTACTGGACTTCAAGACCCCAAATAGAATCTACATCACCTGGAGATGGGAGGAGAAGAGGGCCGCATAGGAGCCACTCCTGTGTCTGGCTTGTGCCCACATCCATTATTCTCAGAGGAAGCTGTAGGATCAAGATGATTGCACCCACCTTGAAGACCCTGAAAGAGGGCTTGATGAGGCCAGACCTTGGGATGGGCAGAGCCACTTGCCATGACAAACTTGGATAAAGAAAGTCACTTAACCTTTGAGAGCCTTAATTGACTATCTGGAAACAAGGGCTGTTTTGGGGGTTGGGGGCTGGGGTGATAAACCGAATCTGCTTAGTCCTCAGGGTTAGAGTAAAGGAGGAACTAAGGAAGACTGGTGAGTTGTTTTTGGTTTTTTAAAATTGTCAAGTACCGTGACAATTAAAGGGTTATAATTATTTTCCACGACAATAATAATAAGCTAAATTTGATTCTGGCATAAAAATGCAAATAGCTGAAACTCAGTGATGTAGAACAGATCAATTTGGGGGAAATTATACTTCATCTGCATCTCGCAAAGCTAACAGCAGTGCATGTTGCCACGGTTCTGAGAAGGACCAGAAGAAAAGAAAAGTTCATTAATTCAGCAAGTCCACCCAATTTCTGTCGAATCAAAGGCACAACGATTTATTCATGAGTATGATGCTGAGCTTGGGGGAACACTCGATGATTAAAATATATTCTCAAAGTCTTTAAGACACTTTAAGCAGTAATTTGCATCCTAAACAGACCTCAGCGACCCAACCTCCTCAAAACCTTAGATCACGATACAATGCAAAGCCAGCAGCTGGCTGGCAAGACTCCGCTGGTATTATAAAGCAGTCTGTGGGTCCCTGTTTTGCTTAGACAACAGGCTGGATAAACAAGTGTGCATAGCCAGGGATCTCACCAAGAGAGACATTCAATCAGGCTAACCCAGCTCTGCTTTGGCAATTCTTTCTAGGCCAGTCCTGAATTTAGATATGCTATCCTATTATCCAACCATGTCACCTACCATATGACCCAATTTTAAGTCTGAAAGAAAACGTCTCTGTTGCTATTTGGACACCTAGTTTTTTCTTTAACTTGGTTTCCCTTGTTGAGGCTACAAAAGCGCCAGCAACCTAGAATTCCTCTGCTTGTCCTGCCCCCCCTGCGCCACCCCCAAAGGGCCCACCATCCTTAGATGGCTGACTAAGCCCCATGATCTGAGGACACTCAGACGATGCTCTGGAAACTCACTGCTGCTCATGTCCCTTGAAGAAAGTCAATTATTTTTGGTGAAGAGGAAGTGTCCATGGGCACCAACTCATGACATACAGAGCGAAGAAAGTCAATTATTTTTGGTGAAGAGGAAGTGTCCATGGGCACCAACTCATGACATACAGAGCTGTATTGGGCTCCCTGCAGAGAGAGGCTGTTAGGGAATTTCAGGATTTCCTACTAGCTCCAAGGTGGTCTTGATGCACCAGGAGCGTCATCAACTTTTTGGCTTTCTGTATAAGTTCTCTGCCTGTGTGGGAGGCCCAAGAGAAACTGACTCTATTATTCCCTCACCCTTCAGCCTGTTCTTCTCTTTGCCAAGGCAACTCTACCACCAACTCCTCCTTGGCTGTATGGCCAAGTAAAGCCGCATACCCACATTTCACACAAACAGGTGCTCAGAGCTCCACGGACCAGCTGGACCAACAACCAACTTTCAGATCCCACTTAGGACACAGCCACAGCATTCTGCGATTTGGATTATCTAATCACAGATTTTCTATCCTATAGCTACCCATGGGCCAAACCACGTGTTTCAACTTTAAGGCTTAAGAAACACGACCCTTTAGTTCTTTCTCATTTCCAGCTGTCTTTGAGCTCAGAGCAATCTCCTACACCTCTTCTGCCAAATGCTTTCTAGGTCAAGCTGGGTGACAGAGAAAGCTTTCGTGTCCCCTCCTCAACTCAAGTGTCACACACCCATCCAAGCCAGAGGCCCATGTAGACGGAAGTTTCTGTCCCACCCGGTCCCACAGCCGTTTAGTCCCCAATAAACACACAGAGGCTTATATTAATTATAAACTGTTTGGCCAATGGCTCAGGCTTCTTGTTGGTAGCTCTGTCTAAATTACTAACCCATTTCTATTAAGCTGTGCATCTCCACGTGGCCTTGAGTTACCCATGATGCCCAGAACTCTTCCTCCCTCGGCAGCTATATGTTGTCTCTCTCGTGACTCACTCTCTGAGTTCCTCTTCCAAGAATTCTCCTAGTCTGGTAGCCCCACTTATACTTCCTGCCAGGCTGCATCCTTCCTGTCCATTGGCTGAAACAGCTTTATTCATCAATAAGAGAAATATATATTCACAGCATACAGAAGGCCATCCCCCATGAGGCCCAGGGGTCAGATTTCACAAGGTTTAAGCCCTTGAACCAGTCTTGCTTATTTTCTCTGCATTTGTGCTTCTGAGGTCTTCCCATGTTGTTTCTAATTTATGATGTCAGAAAGGGGAGTAATTAAAAACCCCTGATCTACAGATAACGGAATATCGTGGTGGTTGTTACATTAAAAACCACCCAGCATTTATCCGTAGTGCACGAATGGACTTTGGGAGTCCATTCCCCATGGAGGGATATACTCTCAGTCTAGATACATGGGGGAGGGCCTAGGCCCTGCCCCAAATGATGTGACAGACTTTGATGATCCCCATGGAAGGCCTCACCCTCCCTGGGAAGGGTGAGGTGGGATGGGGGGGGGTTTGCTGAGGGGCCATGGGAGGATGGGAAGGAGAGGGAACTGGGATTGATATGTTAAGTAAGATTGTTTCTAATTTAAATAAAAATTTATAAAAAATAAAAAACCACACAACTGAGAGGGGTTTGGAAAAATCTTAGAAGGCCGTGGGACTCGGCTTTGTACGGTGCAAAACTGGGCAAGTTCAGAGCCAAGAAACCCTGAGACTCTGAGAGTGAGTTCGGCTTCCCTCCCAGTGAAAACACACCAGGGGCTGTGTGCACACTCGCCACCATCTTCATCTGGAAATGTTGGAGCAGAGCAGGGGTTGCTCTTCGGATTGGGGACCTCCGGACACTCCACTCCCCATGATTCTTGCCCAGAGCTATAGCTATCCGTCCAGATTTGCAGGGCAGCTTGATCTGTGCTAGGTAACCTTGCTCACAGGGACGCCCAATGGCTTTGAGTAGCCATAGCGATGAGGGAAATGCAGGGGGCACACCCAGTCTGAAATCAGCTCTAGGGTTGCTCACCCTCTCATCGACAAAGGTTGCTGGTCTTTCTTCCCCAAGGATTGGTATAGGTTCTTCTAAATATCCTGGCTAGGTTCTGTGGCTCCCTTGGCAGGGGCGGTGGGGGAGGGGGGTATGCTTCGATACCGAACCTCCTTCCACTGCATCATGGGACATACTTGTAGTTACAGATGCACTATACAAATCCTGGCTACTCCCTCTGGAGCTGTAAGATGGACAGCCACTAAGTCAGACATTTGGTGGCTTTGGAGCTACAAGTCCTCTGAACACGATAGAAACCTTTTTTTGCAAAATACCAAAACCTTACAATTCGGCTGTGTGCAACCAAGAAGAAAACGTAGGTCAAGATACCTTCAGATCACCCAAACAAGTGGTTCTAATCAGACCACATCCAAGTTTAGGTTGAGTCCAAAGCCAAGTAGTGTGAGGGTGTCCAGACTTGGTAAACAAGATCCTTGTGTCCTTATCTTCAGAACCGTGTACTGTACCCTTACACCCGGCCAGTCCCAGCTCGGTGGGAAGTCGGGTTGTGCCGTGTTGTCTCTCCTCATGCTGTATTTTCTCTCTTGCCTGAAACCTCCCAGGGAACTAACACTGATGAAGAGTCTCTCTTTTGGGTGCCTTGCATGGACCCTTCCTGTGAAGCTTTTGCATTTGGAGTAGCATTTAATGTATACAAACAGATTCAAAGGCCTCGTGATTGCAAGCCTCACAATAACAACAGCCCCATGCCATGGCAGCAGGTCCCCCCTACTCTCCCCCTGCCGGAGAGAACAGGCCAATAAGTTGAACTAGCCTTAGTGAGTTTGTTGTTGACCCCTTCCTCGATAAAAATAACGTGTTTCTTAAAGCAGCATCCTCATCTGTACATTCAGGGTGCTGTGAGCAAATGCCCTGCAGAAGTAGTCTGTGGGAATTGGGGTTTGTGTGTTAACTCACAGTTTTAGGGGACACAGTCAATCAAGGTGAGGAAAGCATGAGGGCCAGGCACTGTCCACGCACGGTGGTAGGAGCTTGTGGCAAAGCTTGTTACCCACTCAGCAGATGGTGAAGCAAAGGATAATAAGGCTGGAACTTCTTCCAGCCATGCCTCCTAAAGGTTCTCACTACCTCCAAGACAGCACTGTCTTCTGGAAAACAAGTGTTGGGCATGGATGGCAGGGTGGGATGTTCACATTGTAACTGTGTCTCTACGGACACAGACATCTAATGCTGACGTCTGGCTTGAAAAAGAGATTTTTTTTTTTTTTTTTTTTTTTTGTAGTCATCGTTCATTTAACCCAGCATTCATTTGAGTCTACTTTTCTGGGAGCCGAAAAACCATATTCTCTTTTCTAAAGCAGTAATTTTGATGCCCTGTCCTGAAAGCCATATTCTTCTGTAAAACAGTAATTTTGATGTCAGAGCAGTTTCCACCACTCCTCTCTCAAGCCTTCCCCGCTCTTCAACGCTTTTGTCTGGTTCGCCGACACTTGTTTGTATATAAGCCCAATAATTTAGCTATCCCAGAGGGTGCTTCTGGGGCTCAGTTCTATGATTATTGCTTTAATCCAAAAAGTAGAAGTTTGTGCCTTAGGCAAAAAGTATCACACTCATCCATCCCCCAAATGTAACCTGCACAGAGCAGGGTTTACTTATGGCTCATTTTAAATTGGATTGCAGGGTAAATCAAACTTTGGAAGAATGGAAACCTCTTACTATATATTCTGGTAAGATTCGTCAAGCCGGATCCTCCTTCCTTGGGGTCCCCACCCTCTTCGCTAATTAGAAGTGGTCATGTGACTGAGTTCTGGCCAGTGAAATGCCAGTGGATATGTCTTGCATCATTCTGTAGACATGAAGTGTAAGAGTAGTCCGTTATTTCTTCCTCTTCTGGCTTGACATAAATGGATCCTGAGGCAGTGGAAGGTTGTGCTGAAGGTGGAAGAGCAGCTCACCATGCAGAACAAATACTCGGTGCCCTTTGAGAATTCCAACACGTCTGTTTATTGAATCAGTTAGAATTACCATAACCTTAACGTCGTAATGAGGACATTCTTCAGTGTGAAAAACTTTTCTGCTTTGTTTGGTGTGGGACCAGGGACTAACCCGGGGCTCCATGCATGTTAGGCAGCACTCACCTGGGAACCACATCCTGGCCCCTGAGAAACTAACTTTTCTTCTTCAGACACTTTTTCATTTCCTTCTTCCCATCCCCATTGTCCCTCCCTGGGAGTCTGTGCTTCCCAGCCCTGAATCCGTGTAGGACTGATTCCCTTAGAAGCGTGACCTGCTTCACATTCCTTTCAGGGGGGAGGCTGTTCTTTCTGCCTTGATATTTTGGTAAATTTCAAAGCCTTGTTGCTGACATGTAAGTTATGAATTAGTAGGTTATATACACTCCCCGCCAGTTTTACTTGGCCCCCAACGAAAGCAAGCTTCCCCCTATTCTAGACTAAACGGGACAGACACATTTTTGAAATGGGAAAAATAATCTTATGTAACATGATTAAAATAAGGCGGTCTCACGGTGCAACGTTCAACCAAACAGCGTCCATGTATTGTATTATTCCTCAAGAGAAGAGAGACCCCGTTGAATGAAATCACCTACCAGCTCTCAACTCTCAGTGACGGGACCCACCCCTAGCTTTTCTTTCAAGCCATAGCCTGCTTCTTATCTCCTTCGGGGCTGCTGGGCTCCACAGGGCAGCACAAGGATCCAACTGCTCTGTCGTAGGGGATTCCACTGCAGATCAAGGAACTCTCTGTAACAGTGAAAGGTGCCAGCCTATAATGTGACATGAAACATCACTTCCAGTCACAAGTCTTTTTCCATATCGAGTCACACAGTCCCCACAAATTTGGAGGAAACAAGAGAATCCTGCCAACGGCCCTGGAGACAGAGGAAGCCTGGCTGTGGCCAAGTCCTCAGTGCTGGGACATGAAGTCCCCTATGACAGTTTCTGAGATTGGTTTCTTAATGCTTATGCTATGAACTTCCGGTAAGTCCTTTATTTATTTATTTATTTATTTATTTATTTATTCTCAGATGCAAACCTCTTTTCCAGCAAGTCATTTTGTCTTTCTTTTTTCCTGGCCTCAACTACTTAGAAAGAGCACAGTGCAGGGGACCTGGTGTCCTTTAAGACTGACCAGAGCAAAGGCAATAAGATAGCCTTTCTCTCGGGAGTTGACCTGGGAGGCCCACCCCAGTAGAGGGGGATGTTTTTAGCATCATGTTCCCTACCTCTCTCTATCCCAAATCAGACAGCTTCCCACTATGATAAAAATATCCAAGCCTCTGTCATTTTAGCAAGATTTAATTAAAACTGCCCTAAATTAAGAAAATCCAGTCATTGTTTGCATTCCTAGATGCCTATGTTGAGTCGAGACGCACGTAAGCAGAGAAATGAAAAATTAGCTTAATCTTTTGGCTGCAGGGAAGAGTGTGAATTGGTTTTCTGTCACTCGTAGGAACATCTTGTGTCTTCCCCTCAGCTGGGTATCTGATGGGATTGCTTCTTCCCACCCCGCTGAAGGCCTCTGAGGACAAGTTGCTGCTTGTCTCTGCCCTGGAGAAACCTCCAGAGTCCAGACAGACCCGCTCAGGGTCCAGGGGGCAAGAGGTTCCTCCTCAGAACAGCTGTGGCCCACCCAAGCTTTCAAGCCGCTGACAGCTGTTCCCAAGGGGCCCTCTTTTAGAAAAGGGCTCTCTCAACATATGGGACTTGTCACCCTCAGAACAGAGCTGTGTGCTGGGGAGGTCAGTGTTCAGGAACCTCCGTCTTGGAAGAAAGAAAGAAAAAAAAAAGACTCAGGGAAACTTCCAGAATCCCTGGGTGGAAGGAATGGCTGTAGGGAGGAGGCTGTGAGCCTGGTGTTTCAGACATGGCATCGGGAGTATGTTTGACTTTCAACTCCAGCACAGGCTCCTAATCCTTAACGATGGGCCTCAAGCCCTTCAGATAATCATGGTACATTCCCCATGGGTCTGCTGTGTGAATTAACCTCATTCCTAGATGTTGGTCCTCAGAGCAGTGTCTGGCTTACAAGTATCCAATAAACGCTAGCTTTCATGGTTATTGCAAGGGACCCTCCTTTTCAAGTTTCCCTCTACCTCTGAGAACCCCACTTGGCTTCCAACGGATGTCTCTCAGGCAGGCTCACCGGCAAACGCTGGAGAAACTTTGGGTTTTATTTTTAATCTAAGAAACGGTTCACCTTGAGGGATGTCGACTGGGGGGTAGGGGCTCTCCAAGCAGGGGTGGGACCTCGAAAGCAAGCTAGGGTTTGGGTCCAGCAGGAAGGCTGTCACGAGGAACAGCTTGGAGCTAGGGAATCATTTAGCAAACCCAGAGCAGACTCAGGCCCTGAAAGTAACCATGGAAACAGGAGCCCACAGAGGCATCCAGGGTGTGGGATGGGTAGGTGGGCGGATGGATCGATGGGCGATGGATGGGTAGAAGGGTGGGTGGGAGTTTCTTTCACTGCAGAAGGGTAAGGGCTTGGGCAGCAGCTGTAAGCACCTTGGAGCTGAGATTTGGGGAACTGGGAGGGTGTCCTAGGCAGGCAGCTGGGCACAGTGAAGGACAAATGGGTTGGAGCAGAAAGTGGAATCTTCCTGAAATTTATCCCAAGTTCCTAGCAGGGATGGGGTCCAGATCAAGGCAAGAGGAGGGAGGAAATCTTAGATTGGGTTCTTGTGTTTCTAGCCTGACACAGATTCCTGTGTGTGAGCCTCACTCTCTGCGTGGACATTGCTGGGGTCTCCCCAGACGCTTCAGGCCTCTCCTCGGCTGTCACTTAAAGACACAGAAATGCAGCTGGTGTGGTAAGAACTAGTCCAGTCAAGCACCTCTGCCCACCATTGATGTTACCCTTGGAGTCAGCACGGGGCTGTGGTGAACCTGGGCATCTTGCACCAACTGTGTGTGTGTGTCTCCTGGTTTTGTAGCTTCAAAGTCTGGCTGTCAGACTGTGGCCTCCATTGTTCTTCTCTGTCTAACTCCTTACTGCTTGTTTAACCCAGGATCCACGCAAGACCCTTCACATGCACACCGTGGTAAAGGTCAGGGCAGAAAATACACCGAAGAAAGAAAAACAAAAATTCTAGCCCTTCCTCTGAGCTAGGCCAGGGACCCCAGGGGGGGGGGGAGGAGCACCCTGGGCCATGATGTCCTTCCAGGTGAATAGGGGCTCTGTAGTTCCCCCTTCCCATCCGGGAAGAAAAGGGTACAGGGTGTCTATTGTAATCCCCAATTTCTTTGTCTCTTATATCATTACCACCCACCTATGGTTATATGTGGCAAGTGACTGAAGTCTGGACAAGAGACACGGACAGAAGTGGAGTCTGCCACTGCTAGACCTGGCCTCAAAAACATCTAAACATCTTGCACCACTCCTCTCTACTATTTCTCAGCTTACTGCAGAGGATCCTTGGAAATGACTTACAGGCATTTGGAGCTGGGTCCAGGGATCGCCTGCAAAGGCTATGCTCCAGCACCTATAACAGGAGTGAGCAACAACCCACTCATTATGTTAAACCTCTGAGACCAGGAGGCCTTCTTGTTGTAGGAGTCAGCCCACCATCCTTGGGATAGTTAAGAGGCAGATTTTGGAACCACAAAGGCATGTTTGTGTCTAAGCAGCCCTCATTCAGTGGACACCAGTAAAAGAAAGCAATAACAGTACCCAGGCTAAGACGGAGGCAAGCCGTGACCTGCTGGGACAGAACACACCAGGAAGGCTCACCATCCACATTAGCTATGGCTGGTGTTCTCAGAGCTGCAACGCATCGGGCCTTGGTGCCTTTAATTTTCACAATATTCACACATTAGGGACTGGCATAGGTTTAAAGATAAGAGACTCTAGCCATAGGAAAAAATGGGAGTCCAGGTACCCTGGCTGGAAACGTTGGATTGGAAAGGACTAGAGCAGGATTTTGAGCAACTTGCCTACGTTCTCTCTGCTGCTATGTTCACCATGACCATCAAAACCACCACGACCACCAACAACCACCATGACCAGAACCATCACAACCACCACAACAACCACACGACCACCATGACAATGATGCTGATAACCACTACCACCATGAGCCGCTCATTTCCTCCCCTCTCTTAGTCTTCACCAGCCGCCTGCCACAGAAGATAGCAAGGACCTGCCAGCTACTCGTGCTTCTACAAGAGAGCCTAATGGTAGGTTGTCCTGATGGAGGCTTCTCTCTGGGCTGAGAGAATGGGGCCAGAGGAAGGGCTGGAGGCTCCAGTTATCTGTTAACTACCCATGGGAGAGTGGCAGGGGAGGAGAGGGAAGCAGACAGAGAGGAGCCGTACTGGGTGTCTATCGTGGCCTCTGAGGCAGACCAGGTCAGACCCCGAGGCAAGGGAGGGCAAGGCCAGGAGGCATGGCTTTAGCAGCCATGTTGTTAAGTTTTCCTTGTGGTCACCTTAAGTCTGAGCTTAACTCAAGCTTTCCTTAATTATTCTAGCCGGAGGGTGTTCTGGAAAATTCAGTGAAGTGTGCCAGGAAGCAAAGCAGTGGGGCTGACAGACAGAGAGCTCCAGAAGAGGGGCCTTGGAATAGGAAGCAGGAGGGACAAGACCCTGACCCTTGAGGCTGGTGTGAGAAGCCTCCCCTTTTTGTTAAGGGTTCCTTGACTACAGCCTCTGCCTATCAGCCTGGAGGGAGTGCTGCTGGAGAGAGAGGGGGTTCCCTTGGGGATAATTGCAAATGGCTAGGCAAGGACTCTCACATGAAAGCCCTCAGTTCTTTGTCGGGAAGCAATCCCAAAGCTGCATAAGTATTTGCTGCTCTCTCCTGAGAAAACACTTAATGAGCAACTGTATTCATAATATCCAGCAAAACTTCATAGAACGTATTTTCCCCAACTTTCTCCTAATCACTCCCATCTCCTATACACTTTCGTTCCTTCCCTCTGCAGCACTTGTCTTGTAAGGCCAGAGGCCAGGGACTTTTCCAGGTCTGTGGTCTCCACTGCCTGTTCCCTCCATCTCTCCCAGACCAGACCTGCCTCCAGCCCAGGAGCTTCCGTGGTAAATCCACCAGAAAGGCTGCCTGTCTGCCTTCTCCTTAGTCCTTTTTTGAAATTTTTAAAATTTTATTTTACGTGCCTGGGTGTTTTGCCTGTGTGCATGAATGTGCACACAGGTCAGAAGATGTCGGATCTCCTGGGACTGGAGTTTGCTAACTGAATCTGGATCCTCTGCAAGAACAGTGTTCCTAACTGCTGAGTCATGTCTCCAGCCCCCTAGTCCTTATTTTTATATGTGCACCTGTATCTGCACCTGTTCATCAGGGGCGGTGTGTGTGTCTGTTTGTGAACATACATGCACATGTATGCAGAGAGCAGAAGTCAACCTTGGGTGTTGTTCCTCAGGTTTTTGAGACCGGGTCTTTTATTGGCTTGAATTCACTGATTAGACTGACTGGGCAGCAAGCCCCAGAGACCCCCCACCCCCCAGCTTCTTTCTGCCTTCTCCAGGGATGGGATTATAAGCTCGGGGCACCCATGCTTGGATTGTCACGTGGGTTCTGGGGACTGAATGCAGGTCTTCATGTTTACACAGCACCTTGCCCACTGAGCCATCTCTCTATCCTCCTCAGTCCTCCTGATCACTCTTGGCATTATAAGGGCCTAAGTAAGGAGCTGGCCCTTGTCTATGGAGAAAAAGAAAGTATAATTACTTCTAATTGCAAATGGATTCTCTCCAAGGTAAAGGATTCCTAGAGCAGCAGGAGCCCTTCTGCAAAGACAGAAAGAAAATAAAAGCCCACGGGGCTTTCATCACAGGCAGGCACTGCTACTCTTGGTGCTGACCTCAGGGAGCAGGCTCATGGCACACAGCTGTGTGGACACCTACACTAGTGCTGGCTTCACATTAGGGTCACACTGGGAGCTTTTGGGAAAAGCTGGGGATTCTGGATCAATTGGTGTGGTCCAGGGCTCAAGGCATTATGGGAGCTTTGACTAGCTATGAGATCCACTGGATGGCCAGATCCAATCATTTGCTAAAGAGACACCCCCACAGCTTGGAAGTGTCTCCAGTCACAGCCTCTCTCCTTTTCCTTCAAGAGGAGTTGAAGTGAAGATTTTTTTTTCTTTTGTCATGGAACAATCTCATGTAGCAACTGGAGCCCTGGTCACTCACCCTTTCTTGGTATTCAACAGCTGTTTAATATATGCTCGGTGACAGCACAGACAGGAGCAGTCTGGGAGTGGGGGTGGGGGTGGGGAGTCATGCCTCGGAGGAGCTGACATTTAAACAGGTCCTAAGTGACAAGAAAAAAAAAATCTGTCACGCGAAGCTGTCGTGATAATAGGTATAAAGGCCACAGGGACAAAGGGGTCATATGGCCAGGGCACAACACCCAGTGAAGAGATGAAGTTTGAGAGATGGCCATGGAGAGTCTTGGAGCAGGGACAGCCAAGAGGCTTCCCTTCTCAGTGTATTAGGAAGCCCCCAGGAAGGATTTTAGAGGGCAAGACATGGCCCTCTTGTATTTGTATGGGACCCTTGGCCTGCAGTGGGAGGCAAGCCAGTGGGTATCAGGATAGGTGTGGGTGAAAGTGGTCTACTCTGTCAGGGTCAGGGACCGGAGCCCAAGGGAAGGATGGGGCCTGTCTCTTCTGCAGAGTGGCGAATGTAGGTCAGGCAGCCCAGCTCACTCAACAGGCCGCTGAAAGCATCCCCCTCGCCTGTCAGGGGAAGGCTGAGTCTGCCCTGTGTGGGCTCAGCTGAGATCTGCAACCCGAAAGGGAAGCAGAGAGACAGTCACCCAGGTGCAAAGATCTGGGTCACCACCCAGGATCCCCTCATCCCCCTTCCCAGAATGCCTTTCCTGCTCCTCCACTCCCTCACTGTCTTCCCCAGGCAAGCTAGACATACACCACCAGTGAAGCAGGCAGCTATATTTTAAGATCAGGGCTCAGACCTCTAAATAAACCATAAACAAAACCAGCTTCCCCTGCCACAGAAGGGGGGTGGGGTGGGACGGCTCCATTTCTCTTCAGTGCCTCTGCCTGTCACAAACACTTCACCCTCTGCAGAGGCATACCCCCCCCCCCCCATCCGGGAGCTTCTGCTCGGCCTTTCCAAGAAATACCTGATGTGCCCCAATCCCTGCGGGCTCCAAATTCACTTCGATACTCAGGGAAAGGTGGGTGTGGGTTTTGTCCTTGACCCTGGCCTCACAGGAAAAGCTAATCCAAGGCAGGTAACAGACCAGGGGCTCCAATGCAGACTGGGGTGCGCACGAGGATAAGGGTCAGTAAGGAAGACCCGAAGTCTTTCGAATGAACACACCGGTGCTGAGGCCACACTGTTTACATAGCACACAGCCCGGCGTCATACACACGTACTACACCGATGCATGTCCAGTCCCCACCACCACCACCACCACGGCACCCTGCATGCGTCTTCCCATCCATCAGAAAGGAGACTCATTTGTCAGTGTTGTTCACAGACATTGGAAAGTCTCAGGCCACACACGTGCACAGAACTCCGAGCACCCCCCACCCCCACCCCTGCAGCCCACACTGGCCTGAACATACGCGGTACCCATACAGGATTCTCCAACAGAACTCGATGACTCCTGCCCAAGCCAATAGGACCTGTGCACACCTCCCCACCCACTTGCCCCACCCACACCCCTGCCACAGCTCAACCTGTCTTCTCCGACAGCTCCTGCTTTCCAATAACCCGAAGAGTCCAGGTGTGGGAAACTTTTCCTCAGGTATCTAGAAGAGGAACCCATAGATCCTATCCGCCCTACACACCCGAGTCGTCACTCATTCATTGCCTGTCTCTTACAGACCCGGAGAGGGAGAAAGTCACCGTAGGCAACCGTCTGCCTGAGCCCTGGGGGTGCTGGCAATAACAGCTGTCCCCGGAGGATGCGGAGGGAGGGGGAAAGGTGTCAGCTCCGTG